>NC_080177.1:50809707-50983715 GCF_950295315.1 Erinaceus europaeus | reverse complement strand
AGGCCATAACTACAGACAGGCATTCTCTGTGAGATGCTTCTTTTATTTTCTGAATCTTTGTCACTTGCTCTTCTGCTTTCTCATCCCTTCTACAACCTGCCTTCTGCTTTAACATAACCTTCCCTTATAAATGATATTTCAGGCAAGTCACTGGCTCTCTAGGGCTCAGTTCAGTTTCTATATAATTGGTCAGCACTTATACTAGATAAGGTGCGGAAAAACTGACATGGGAAGAAAACTTTCATTAGTGCTAAACTGTCAATGGCTTTTATAGGTGGTGATAAACCATTAAGAACACTCAGTCAGAACAGATTATCTGGAAGTGTTAGAAATAGGAAGAAGCCCCCTGGGAATCTAGGGACTAGACTCTCTTATTTTCTTTTTTCTTCTGCTTTAGCTGTTATCTGATTATTGATTTAGCATGGCAGAGTTCAAGTAAAAGACTTGATGATTATTTTAAATAGTTTTTGTTTTTATTTTTTTGCCACCAGGGCTACTGCTGTTGCCTGGTGCCACCATTATGAATTCACCACTCCCACTGATAATATTTTCCTTTTTCTTTTTCCTATTTTATTTGGTAGGACAAAGAATAATTGAGAGGGAGAGAAAGATAGAAAGGAAGAGGAAAAGATAGATACCTGTAGACCTGCTTCACCACTCCTGAAGCATCGCCCTTGCATATAGGGAGCTGGGCTCAAACCCAGACTCAAACACATGGTAATGTGTGTTCAAATAGGTGAAACACTGACCAGCCTCCAAAATTCTATCTAGTCAGTGCACTTTAATTACCTATTGGAATTTGGGAATGTTTTAAAGTGTGTGGCCTTGTGTGATCTTCTAAACAATACCATGAAGCAAATACTAAGTATTCACATTAAAGAACCAGGATTTGTACCAATTAATTGTGTTTTACAGGGTCACATTACTGAGATGTAGCAGAAGGCTTATTCTACCACGCCATCTTATCTTCCTCACCATCTTTTCAGGATAATAACAGCCAACTGCTTGGGAATAAAAAAGTTAAATAAGTAGTTCACTAAACTTGATTTATAGTGTATAAACAGTAGATAACAACTTACTATTCCATATTGTTTTTCTATAGGTTAGTTGATGGAATACATTCTTTCCCTGGCCTTGTGAAAATGCAAAAGTTTCGTAATTATTCTGGCCACTCAGGTAATGAAATATCTACCTGTCTGTTAAGTTGAAAATATCACCCTAAATTCATAATTAAGGGCCAGCAAAATAGTTCAGATGTAAAGTGCATACAACTCAGGGTCAAGACTGGCTACCTACACATTGGAGGAAGCTTTGGCATTGTGGTCTTGGTCTCTCTCTCCTTCCCTCCCTTCCCTCCCTGGCTGTATCATTATCTCTGTCTATCTCCATTTGAAAAGGGTATCTTGGAGCAGTGAAGCGTCAGTGGTGGTAAAAACAAAACAAACAAAAGCATAAATAAGAGTCTCAGATATAGGCAATAATCAAACTTCAAGTCAATTTTTGAATTAAAACTTTTCCTTCTCTTCCTTCCAAGATGTTTGATAGATGGGAGAGAAGAAAAGTGGTGGGACTACCTCCCATCTGTGTACCTCCCTTTCTTTATCCTCAATCTAAAATAGAAGGAAAAAAATAGTCTCCTGGGAGCAGTGAAATCATGCAGACATAAATTTGGGGGGGGGGGGACCTGCTGGAGTAAAAAAATAAAAAAAATTGTCTATTGAGTCAGCAAGATAGCTCACTTGAATAGTGTACTTGCTTTGCCATGCTCCTCACAACCCAGGTTCGAAGCCAGTCCCCAATGGGAGGAAGCAAATTTCATTGTTGTAGTGTGGTATGTTTTCTTCTCTCTGTCTCTATATCTCTTCATAGCTGAAAAAAATTCTAGCCCCCACTGTCCTGAAAATTCTAAATACTTGATGAGGTCTCAGAACCATAAATTTAGCTGGTAGTTATCAATAAAATGTTTAATTGAAAAGAAAAAAAAAAGATGGCACCAGGTGATGTTGCATCTGGTTGAGTGCACATGTTACAATGAGCAAGGACCAAGGTTCTAGCCCCTGGACCTCACCTGCATTGGGAAAGCTTCTCGAGTGGTGAAGCAGAGCTAAAGGTATCTGTCTCTCTCCAACTCCTTCCTCTCAATTTATGACCGTTTCTATCCAATAAGTAAACAACATAATAAAAAAATTGTTTTTAAAAATTAAGTCTTTCAAAAAGTAGATAGCATTGTATGATAAAGAATTGTTAAAATAATAAATAAGAGCTGATTTAAAAACCATTTAAAGAAAAGGAGGTTATGAGGCCTAGAGGTAAACAGTAAAGGTACTTCAAATTTCAGTGACACCATCTGGTGTCCAGATTCTCTCTCTCTTTCTGTTTGGTTGCTTGTAGAAGCATATATTATAAATGTCCTATAAATACTGTTGAGTAGATGAGTGTGTTCACC
The DNA here is from genome assembly GCF_950295315.1 of Erinaceus europaeus. Classification (NCBI taxonomy): domain Eukaryota; kingdom Metazoa; phylum Chordata; class Mammalia; order Eulipotyphla; family Erinaceidae; genus Erinaceus; species Erinaceus europaeus. The sequence continues at coordinate 50,981,269 of NC_080177.1, read as the reverse complement.
GGGACCCTGAAACTTATTACCTACTGACCTTTAGACTAGATGAATGGGCTGCAGGCCCAAGTCTTACCCCAGGAAGAACAAAGCCAGAAGTATTGAGGTTCCTGTATCCAGTAAGCCAGAATGCTTAGCTCTCATCTCCTAGTACACAGCTAACTGATTTTGGCTATCTGAATGTAAGGAGATGTGAAGAGCCCATATTTTTAACTGGTCACATGACTATCCTTCAAGCAGCAGGAGTTAAATTATTCAAGAGAGGCAAGGGTAGATAGCATAATGGTTATGCAAAGAGACTCTCATGCCTGAGGCACTGAAATCTCAGGTTCAGTCCCCTGCATCACCATAAGCCACAAATGATCAGAGAGAGAAAAAAAGAGGAGGAAGAGGAGGAGGAGGAGAGGGAGGGGGAGGGGGAGGAGGAGGAGAAGGAGAAGAAGACAGATGATGAGGAGGAGAATAGGGGCTAGGTTCCTCTGTCTGGAATGCACAATGATAAGCACTGCTAGAACTGAATACGGGGAATAAGAAGCACCTTCCCTAAGGAAACTAAAGTCTAACGGGGAGTTAAGGAAAGAGTGAAACAGTCATGAAACACATGAGAAGAGGAAGATTAACAACCATCTAAGAGGCTCACAAGACATGTTCTGTGAAATCAAAGGCAAAGAGACAACAGGAATTAGGAAGAATGGAAGAGCTTCATAGAACAGAACTTTGAGAAGTCTTCTAGATAGCTAAAAATTCCTCAAGTAACATTGGCTAATAGCATATTCTAGCTGTCAAAGAACTAGCAGAGTTAGACAATATAGAAGAGAAGCAATAAATACAAGCTTACTGGAAAATAAAACCAGAACTATTAATGTGGACAATGTCCAAGTGGCACTAACTGCTGGGTAAAGAATTCATACTTAATCTAATTGCTTTGTGCCTACACTACTCTTTACTTCCAGATATAAAGAGATAGAAACATAAAGAAATAAAGAAAGGAGAGAGACTGCAGCTTCCCTTGGTGCCATGTATAGTCCTCCCAGGTAGTGACACCTGTCTCTGGATGAGTTATCTGTTTGATGACTGATTGATTGACTTACCAGAGCACTGATCAGCTCTGGTTTCTGGTGGTATTAGAGATTGAACCTAGAACTACTGAGCCTCAGATATGAGAGGTTTAAACCAATAATTATCTCTCTCCAGAGTCTGAGGAGATATTTCCCATAAAATTAAGGATAAAATTATTGAAAGAGAGAACAGGAAATGTTTGGAAAAGACAACTGAGTATATGTGCATGTGAGAGGCTAATTTAATTCACATTTAATTCACAAGCGGTGAAGCAGGTCTGCAGGTGTCTATCTTTCTCTCCCCCTCTCTGTCTTACCCTCCTCTCTCGATTTCTCTCTATCCTATCCAACAACAACAGCAATGGCAACAATAACAACAAGGGCAATAAAGTGGGAAAAATGTCCTCCAGGAGCAATGGATTGTAGCACAAGCACGAGCCCCAACAATAATCCTGGAGGCAAATATATATGTGTGTGTGTATGTGTGTATATGTATATGTATATGTATATGTATATGTATATGTATATGTATATGTATATGTATATGTATATGTATATGTATATGTATATGTATATGTATATGTATATGTATATGTATATGTATATGATGTATATGTATATCTAGTTGTCTCGAGATTATGCAGTTTGCAGTCACAGAAACCATCATGTGCTCATGCATCTGTGTATGGATTTGCATGTGTGTTTATATTCTGCTTTACCTAACAAAATGTAGAGGTCACTTACAGGCATATATAAATATGAGAAAGAGTTTACAAGTACGATGCTTTGGGCAACATAATTCTGTGTGTTTCTCTGCCCAGTGCTTAGCCACCTGTAAAAAGGATGAGAAAATATTAACAGTTGGCATGTTCTATGGGAGCAGTGTCAGAACAAAAGGGGAAGTGAGGACATGAAGCTATTAAGTCAGAGGAGTAAAATCAAAATTGGAACGGAGAGACTGAAAGAATTGGGGAAGGTAGATGAAAGAACACAATTAAGACAAACAACAGAAAGAGCTGGTAGGATAAACATAAGCTTTCAATCAATTAGTGCAGAAGCACAAGCCATAGACTTAGGTGCTAACAAAGGGACATTTACATATGAGACCACTGTAACAGGTGAGCAATCCAATAGCTGACCTTTGAAATCTAACTCTTCCAAAACAGATAATGGAAGAATACTCACATCAACACTGGGCTTTTAGACACTAAGTCAATAAATATCTATTGATTGTCAACTATGTGATAGTGCAAGAACTGTGAATAAAAATAAACCAAGCCAAGTCCTTGAGCTACTCCACCAGAATCTCAAGGTCAGCCAATAATTGCAATGCACAGAGATCAGAGTTTAAGTGTAGGACCTGGGCACTGTATTGTGGGACTGCAGATGTCTCACCCAGAAAGCAGGGAAGGGCCACCAGAAAGAATCCTTGCCCACTCTTGAAAGATGTGCTAGAGTGCCCTAGAGGGAAGGTAACAGAGTACGAAAGTGTAAAGGCACAAAAACCAGTGTGCACTTTGTAAATAAGCAGATGGCCCTTCCTGGAACTCCACTCTCCAGAGCCCCATCCCACTAGGGAAAGATAGAAACAGGGTAGGGGTATTGTTTGACCTGCCAACACCCATGCCCAGGGGAGAAGCAATTACAAAAGCCAGGCCACCCATCTTCTGCACCCCATAAAGAATTTTGATCTATACTCCCAGAGGAATAAACAATAGGGATGTTTCCAATGGAGGGGATGGGACACAGAACTCTGGTGGTGGGAACTGTATGGAACTACCCCTATTACAATTATACCTCTTACAACCTTGTAAATCAATATTAAATCACTAATAAAAAAATAAACTTTTTTTAAGTGGATGTCCATGCTGTGAAGTTTGGTGAACATTGATGGTCTTAGATATGAGTGGTGTCGAGAAGTTGCAAAGGGAGGCTAGTGCAGGCTGAGAAGGAACTTGCAAGCTGCCAGATCCATTGGGAATGAAGAGGAGATAAGGTTTTTATCAAGGAAGCTACCTCTGGCAGCTGTACAAAGAATATTTCAGTGATGGGGAAGCCAGGCTTGGGAGTCTAAAGGAATCATTAATTTAAGAACTGATGGTGATGCTGGGGATTGAATTTGGGATCTCTGGTGCATGAAAGTCTTTTTACATAGCCATTATATTAGATCCCCAGCCCAAAACTGATAGAATTCAGTGAAATCAAAGTAGTCATCACTGTTGGTGGGAATACAAACTGGTGCAGCATAAAAACAGTATGGTGGTCCGAGAGGTGACACAGTGGATAAAGCATCGGACTCTCAAGCATGAGGTCCTGAGTTCAATCCCTAACAACACATGTACCAAAGTGATGTCTGGCTCTTCCTATCTCCTCCTATGTTTCTCATTAATAAATAAATAAAATCTTAAAAAAAAAAAAAACAGTATGGAGAGTCTTTAAACATTACTTTAGGGGTGGTGGTACACCTTGTTGAGCACACATGTTACAATAACTCATGCATGTTACAATGAAAAATGACCCAGGAACACTTTGGAGTGGTGAAGCAGTGCTGCAGGTGTTTTGTTTCTCTCATTGTGCGTGTCTCTACCTCTCCCTTTTCTCTCGATTTCTGACCATCTCTATACAATAAGCAAATAAGATAATAAAAAGGTTTTTTTTAATATTCTACTTTATGATTCAACACTATCACTCTTGGGCATTTATCCAAAGAACATGAAAACACTAATTGAAAGGGACATATGCATCCATATATTCATAGCTGCATTATTCACAATAGTCAAAGAGTGGAAGTAGTCTAAATGCCCATTATCAGGATACTAGGTAAAGACATTATAGGGTATATGCTCCATGGAATACTATCCATACTTGTAATAAAATAAGATGATACTTTGTCCTTTAGGACAAAATAGATGGAACTGGAGGTGATTATGCTTAGCAAAATAAATAAAGAGATGAACGACAACTACTGGGGGTTTTCACTAAAATCAGTAGATGTAAATGTACCAATAACTAAAACTACTTGTGCCCTTTGACCTGATTCCATTTCTAAAAGTATACATAGAAAATAACATCAGAAGAACAAAAAATACTTATGTTCAAGGATTTATGAAGCCATAGTCTTTTTATAATTTAAAAAGCATCCTCAAGGTGCAATAATGGATGGGTTGTTAAGAAATTATATTACATTCGGGAGTCAGGCTGTAGCACAGCGGGTTAAGCGCAGGTGGCGCAAAGCACAAGGACTGGCATAAGGATCCCGGTTCGAACCCCGGCTCTCCACCTGCAGGGGAGTCGCTTCACAAGCAGTGAAGCAGGTCTGCAGGTGTCTATCTTTCTCTCCTCCTCTCTGTCTTCCCCTCCCTCTCTCCATTTCTCTCTGTCCTATCCAACAACGACAACAACAATAATAACTACAACAATAAAACAACAAGGGCAACAAAAGGGAATAAATAAATAAAATAAATATTAAAAAAAAGAAATTATATTACATTCTCATTGTGACAACAATAAATCCTTTAAATCAACATTTCCTCAATAAGGTCATATTGGAAATTTTTAAAAATGAGGTAAAAAAGAGAAATTATATTCTATTCACATAATAGACTACTATGTAATCATTAAAATTTGTGCTTTCAGATTATGAGAAACTCAAAAATATTAAGAATGTAAATTGATACAGTGATTATATATACTGATTAGTGGCGACATTTTCTAATAAACATGAATTAAAATGTTAGATTACAATGCACCAAAGCATCATATTTTTCTCTGAGTGGTGAGATAATAGATAATTTTTATTTTCTTTTCTCTACCTATCCATGTTTTCCCAGTTATATTCATTGAATATGTATTGCTTCTATAATCAGATAGTTATTTTTAAAAATAAGTGAATAATGTAAAACAGATTTGCAAGTATAAAAAGAGGGTGAGCAACTGGAGAACACAAATAGGAGAAATAAGTCTGTCTTACAGCTATCTGTCAAAGACAGCGAGCCTAGATAATCATACCCTCTCTGATATTGGCCTTGCCAATTCAGAAGCTAATTATATTCTCTTTGTTCCACTATCGAAGAATAAGGCAACTGAGAGGAGGGAAAGATGTTACTTCAATGTTCTCTGAAGTAAAACCAATACCAAGTAAATGGGTTTCTTTGAAGATAGTCTTTTTTTTTTTTTTAATGCATAGTGACATCACTTTTGTTTTCTTGAATCCTTTCTGGAAAAAATTTTTTTTTAACTTAATGTATTCAAATTCCCAACCACTATGAAGTTCAGTATTTCAATTTTCCTTTGGATATGCAGAAACTTACTTTTCATAACAATGACATTGAAGTGTGTTAGATACTTAGATACATTAACCCCAAACTCTTATGTGATATACAGTCTTAGCTTCTTATTCTTTAAAAAAAAAAAAAAAAAAAAAACTTGGTTCCTTTTTGACTAGACTGAATTGTCCATAATACTTAGTCTAAGCTACTCTATTCATTCTCTAACATTGCTTAGTGAAGTCTATCTTATTTTTCTTTTTTATTTATTTATTTATTTACTTATTCCCTTTTGTTGTTTTATTGTAGTTACTATTGTTGTTGTTGTGGTGGTGGTGGTAGTGAAGTTGAATCGATCTTAACCAAAGTTGTCTTGTCTCCATTAGTTTAGTAGCTGGTAATTGGATGCTATCCTCATTTGCAGAAATATTCTTGTGAATCTGACTATATGTGGCCAAATATATCTGGAAGACATTCATTCATATTTCTTAGGTTTCCTTTACATTCAGGACATTGCAAATAGGTCCTTCATGCTGTCCAGAAATCAAAATCCATTTAAAATCCAGCTCTCCTAGACAATTGATTCCATATTTTCTACTTGTGCCTCAAACTTCTAGCACCTCCTCCCCCAACTTCATTGTCAGCTTTTGACCTTGACTGCTATTTCACAGAGAAAATAGAAACAACCAGAAGAGAACTTCCACAAGTTCCCACCAACACCTCCATCCGCCCACCAGCATCTGGGCCTTAAATTCTGCCTTCTCTCCTGTTACCAGGGATGAACTGTCCACATTCCTAGCTAAAACTAACTCTCAATGTGTTCACTAGATCCCAGTCCTTTCAAATAGTGGAGAACATGGCTGTAGAAGTCTTATCTAAATAATTCTCTTGCATCCTACTATTTTCCTCCTGACTGAATTGTTCCATGATTCCATCAGGTACAAGCATTGACACTAACATCTATGTTATCCTGCAGCTATAAGTTCATTCAGCAGGGGCCAAGTGGAGGTGCACCCAGTATAGCAAACATGTTACCTACCATGCAGGATCCATGTTCAAGCTCCCAGTCCCCACCTGCAGGGTAAAATCTTCATGAGTGGCTGAGCAGTGCTGCAGGTGTCTCTCCTTCTCTCTGTCACTCTCACATTCTACTGAAAGAAAAAAGAAACAAAGAAAAAAAAAAGGCTGCATGGAATGGAGAAGCCATGTAGACACCAATCCCCAGCATCCTGATGGCTTCCCTACCTTATCTGTATGGATTGACAGTGGATGTGAGACCTCGATACACACTCTGTTTCCCACAGTTACTTGAACATAGTGCTGATACCAAACAGATAGCTGAGAAAGCTATTAAGTGACTACAGTAGCCTGTTAACTGTGAATACACTGGATTAGGGGATGAATCTCACTTTAGGCAGAACATAAAATGGGTTGTTTATTTCTGGAAATTCCCATATGTTTAGACTGAAGTTTGTCCATGAGTAACAGAAACTAAGAAAAGATACAAGATAAAGGGAGATGATTGTACATCCATTCTTCTTTACAGTAGTTCCTCAATGGGATTATCCACATGCTTATCACTAAATCCTTTTCTAACATTCTTTCTACACATCTCTTAATCCATTGGTCAAATCCCCTATTTGACTCCCCCATGATCTTTTAACACCATTACTCACCCCCTTCTTCTGAAAATATTAACTTGTCTTCCAAAACATCACACTCTCTTGGGTTTCTTTCAATTTCCAATTTTTTTTGCTCATACCATCAGCCCCTTAACATTGGATGCCACAGAATTCAGTCCTTGGTTAGCTTCTCTCTTTCATAAATACTCACCTACTGGTCTCCATGGTCATTTTAAGAATTATATTAAAATTCTATCTATATACCGACTACTCCATCCCGGACATCACACCTGCATCCAGGGCTAGATTCCCAACTACTTGCTCACTATCTCCATTTGGATATATATATGGTATTTATAACCTCACAGTTTATTTCCACCATAAATCATTTGTTTTTTTTTTCTTAGAGCAAAGAGTCACCAATAATTCCTCACTTTTTCCTACAACTTGGTCCTTCAACAACCTCTGTAAGCTCTAGGTTCAAAGTATTTTCAGAATGTGATTATCTAACTACTGCTTCCACTTTGACACCAAATATTACTCTTCCCTGAATATGTATTTATTTATTGCCACCTGGATTATCACTGGGGCTTGCTGCCTGCACATCTCCATTGGTCTGGGCAGTGATGTGCTTTCTTTTTGATAGAGGGTGAGAGACAGAGAGAAAATGTCAGGCACTGCGACACTGCTCCACTGCTGGTGAAGCTTCCTCCCTGGAGGAGCACTTATGTGCTAGCCAAATACTCAAACCTGAGTCATTAAGCATAGTAAAATATGCACTCTACTGAGTGAGCTACTTTCCATCTTATAGCCCCAAATTATTTTTAAAAACTTCCTGCCTGAGACCCCTTGCTCCCTCATGGTTCTATTCTCATAGGCACCAAGGAGACTCAAGTCTTGATGATGGTTCACAAAGTTATCCAAAGTCAACGTTGTTCAGTCTCCCTGTGTGTCACCATCACCTCTTTGACCTCAGTTCTCACGACTGCCCTCTCACTTACTGCTCCAATCACATAGGCATTCCTATGGCTCATCCAACAAACCAAGCACATTCCTTCCTTCTACCTTCACTCCTTCCTAGAAGATGTTCCTTTTCCTTTTCTGCAACTACATCCAATCACATAGGCATTCCTATGGCTCATCCAACAAACCAAGTACATTCCTTCCTTCTACCTTCACTCCTTCCTAGAAGATGTTCCTTTTCCTTTTCCGCAACTACATCCAATCACATAGGCATTCCTATGGCTCATCCAACAAACCAAGTACATTCCTTCCTTCTACCTTCACTCCTTCCTAGAAGATGTTCCTTTTCCTTTTCCGCAACTACCTCCACCACATACTCCCTTGCCTCCCAGCGCCACCCATGTGGTAACAACAATCCTGGCAATTTTAGTTTAAACTGTAACCTGCTCTCCACCACCACCACACCAAACCTCTTATCTGCCTTATTTTTCTTTTTATTAGTCCTCATTATATGACACATTACCACTAACATACCCAACCTCTCACCTGCCTTTTTTTTTTTTGCCCTTTTTTTTTCTTTATTGTTGATGTCCTCATTGTTAGATAGGACAGAGAGAAATGGAGGGGGGGGGAGACAGAGAAGGGGAGAGAAAGATCGACATCTACAGACCTGCTTCACCTGTGAAGCTACTCCCCTGCAGGTGGGGAGCCGGGGCTCAAACCAGGATCCTTCCATCGGTCCTTGCGCTTTGCACCACATGAGCTTAACTCGCTACCACCCAACTCCCCTTATTTTTCTTTTTATTAGTCCTCATCATATGACACATTTTGTTTATCTGATTAGGGGTGAAGTTGTGTTCATTGTTTGTTCTAGTTTTGGATGTCAGAGGTTAAATTTCCACTGGCTTCCTTATGTTTACCTTCTCTGTTGTCTTTGGAATTCCCTTGAGATTTCTTTTGTGTTGTCTAAGTTGCACAGTTCCTTTTGCTATTATTATAAAAGAGCCCAAGTGGTGTAATGGTGAGGTATGAGGGGAAGTCCTATGATTAGGTCTTAATTTTTTAGTGAAACCAGGCCCCTGTGACCTTCACTGAAGCTTCTCAGTTTTGTTCTGGTATTTTTCTCTCCTCAGGACAGACAGTAAAACTAAAGAGTGGTGCTAGTGCTAGAGATTTCCTTTTCCCTAGGAAAGCCATAAAATTCCTTTATGTTAGGGCCAAGTGGAAGTTCAGCCATTAATGGGTTCAAGCTCCTGTTCCTCATGGGGGAGCTGGGGGGGAGCTTCACAAGTGGTTGGGATAGTATTGTAGATGGCGTTCCTTTTATCTCTCTCTCTGTCTCTCATTCTCTTTCTTTTTGATCTCTCCCTATATTTCCTTGTCTCTTGCTCTCTATCAAAAAGAAAAGTAAAAGTAAAAATGGCTGTTGGAAATGAGAGTTGTGTGGGCATAAAGGCCCAGCAATGACCCTAGTTGCCCAAATAATAAAGAAATAAAACAGTAAAATAGTATGATGTGATGAACTGGACCTATTTCAGAATGGTTGCATGTCCCCTTTCCTGAAGGAATCTCAAGAGAATTTTTCTCTGATCTTCACTAAAAACCCAATAGTGCTCCTGGATATAAAACACATAAAAGTTCAGGGGTCTCCCCTAAAACTGGGCCTCCTAAGAGTTTTTAATCTCTCACATTAGATTAGGTTTTCAAAGTCTAGCACTTGGTACTTAAGAAAGTTGGTACCCAAGGAGTTTTCTGCTCCTTAGTCTTTCCTCTTACAAGCTGTGACTCTGTGAATTTGTCTAATGTATTTCCCCTATTTGGAGGGTCAATTATCTCAGTCCTCCAGTGGCTCCAAAAAGAGTTACTAACTTTCTATTTGTTCAGTTCTTTGTTCTTATCAAATGTCAAGGGGGGAGAAAACTTTTTACCTACTGGATGGAAGCCAGAAATATTTCACTCACTTATTTTTGTTTATTTTTCTGTCTCCCACAAAAGAACAGAGGTTCTTTAACAGATGATGGTGAACCCAGTTGAGTACATATCCTCAGCTGCAGAGGGGAAATTTCATGAGTGGTGAAATCAGCCCCCATTTTTATGTCCTATCAAATAAAAAAGAAGGAAGGTAGGAGATAAAAAGGAAAATGGCTACTGGAAACAGTGGATTTGTCCTGCAGACACCAAGCCCCAGAAATAGCACTGGTAGCAGGAAAGAAAAAAAAAAAGTATTTGGGAGAGTAGGGCACTGAAGTAAAAACCCTGAGGGTAGACATTCAGCTTCCTGAGGGACGGGGGTGGGGAGTGGGGGGTGGGGGTGGATGGGAGGGATGGGACACAGTCTTTTGGTAGTGGGAATGGTGTTTATGTACACTCCTATTAAAGTGTAGTCATATAAAACACTATTCAATTAATGAGAGGGGAAAAATTGATCATATGTCTAGAACTTTTTAAAACACAGACCGAGTCTTTTGATACGTTGACTCTCTCAAAAGCCTAGACCAGGGAGAACAGAAACAACCAGTGGCACCGCTATATACAAGATGCTGGGTATTATACAGCAAACCCTAACAAAGGGACTTTTCAAAGTTAACCCAATTACCAAATAATGCGATGATAACAATAACTATCCATTGTCTTCTTGAACCCTAAGACAGCAGGAACCTCACATTTCCGCTATAGAGCCTTAGGGTGGGGCCCACTTTCCTGCATGCTTCTCTCAATTCATATCAAACAATATTGTATCCACCGATCACAACCTAATCAATGCAATGAGTGCCACCCCAGCATGCTTCACTTCAGACTGTGTCCAGAGACTTCAGCCACCAGGTTCCGGATGCCAGCATGATGCCAACCACACTTCCCTGGACTGACAACCTCACCAATGTGTCCTGGAGCTCCACTTCCCCAGAGACCCACCCTACTAGGGAAAGAGAGAGGCAGACTGGGAGTCTGGATCGACCAGTCAATGCCCATATTCAGCGGGGAAGCAATTACAGAAGCCAGACCTTCCACCTTCTACAACCCACAATGACCCTGGGTCCATACTCCCAGAGGGATAGAGAATGGGAAAGCTATCAGGGGAGGGGATGGGATATGGAGATTGGGTGGTGGAAATTGTGTGGAGTTGTAACCCTCCTATCCTATGGTTTTGTTAATGTCTCCTTTCTTAAAAAAAAAAAAAAAAAAGTTCTTGAATAACAAAAACTTGTGTGTTGTTCCCCAATGCTTAGGGCAGTGTCTGATACATAGTAGATGCTCAGAATAGTCCACTGAAGAAACTGAATAAAGCAATAAGTAGTCACTGTACAGTAGTTTTTAGTGAAGGTATTCCTCAGTTGAAATGACTGAGCAAAAGCTTCCACATACATGTGTCCCAATACATAAAAAGTTTCTTTCCATACATTTTCCCCTTGACATTGTGTCAGTTCATTGGGGACACATTTCCAGGCCTTTAAGTTTAGGGTTACAAGCACTCATAATTTTGTTATCCTAACTCACATTTATTATACTTGAGTGACTGGATAACTCCTCACATGATTTTGTATCTATCATTGAATGTAAGTTGTTTAGTGAGAGGAACTATGTCACTTCTGTTCCTTCTAGTATACCTGGCACCTGATCCTGTTCTTGACACAAGTGTTCAGTAAGTCTTTGCTGTATGGAGAATGGCAACAGTTATTTGATCTTGGCAAGTATTATTGCTACATAGCAGATTTCTCCAAAACCTAGTGCTATGAAAGTAATACTAATCATATATCAACTCTGGCATTTTCTATGGGAATTAGAGGGTGAATTTAGCTGAGTCATTTGGCCAGAAGTCCTTTGTGAGCTTGCATTAGATTCAGTTCAGCAGCCATCTGAAGGCATGGTCAAGGGCAGAGGTTGTATTTCTATTGGGGAATCTTCTCGCATGGTTTCCAAGATTGTTCAAGCTGGCTATTGACAGGAAGTCAGTTCCTATCTATAAGGTTTTCTTTTGAAGTAGGTTGTTGTTGTTATTGTTCTGTTTTGTTTTGTTTAGAGAGCCTCACAATGAGACAGTTCACTTTTTCCAATGGTAACACGTTTTCTGACCTAACCTCAGAAGTCACAAATCATAATTTATATTTGGGTTGTTGAAAGCAAGTTTCTCATTCTGGCCTAAGTTGAAGTGGCAGAGAATTAGATGTGACCTTTAAAAGGAACTGTGTCAAAGAATTTGTCAGGGGATCAGCCGGTAGAGCATTGGGTTGGGCGCACATACTGAAAAGTGCAAGGACTGGCATAGGGATCCCAGTTCGAGGCCCGGCTCCCCACCTACAGGGGGGTCACTTCACAAGCAGTGAAGCCGGTATGCAGGTGTCTGTCTCTCTCTCCTCCTCTCTCCATTTCTCTTGGTTCTAGCCAACAATAACGACATCAATAATAATGACAACAACAATAATAGCAACAATAACGATAATAAGCACAACAAAGGGGGAAAAATAGCTTCCAGGAGGAGTGGATTCATGGTGCAGGCACTGAGCCCCAACAATAACCCTGGAGGCAAAAAAAAATGAATTTGTGGGGTGTTTGAAAACAATTTTAAAACCAATAACAAGAGACTGGGCAGTGGCGCAACTGGTTGAGTGCACATGTGACAATGCACAAGGACACAGGTTCGAGCCCCCAGTCCCCACCTGCAGGAGGAAAGTTTTGCAAGTGGTGAAGCAATGTTGCAGGTGTCTTTCTGTCTCTCCCTCTCTATCACCCCTTTCCCTCTAGATTTCTGGCTGTCTCTATCCAATAATTAAAATAAAGATAATTTAAAAAATTTTTTAAACCCAAGTAACAAATTAATGGCTATGGGGTGGGGAAGAATTTGATGAAGTGACTCAAAATCAATTCACCTGGTTTCAGAATTAAAGGAGGAAAGATGGCTCAGGTAGTTTAAGAACAATATAATAAATAACTGAACAGTGGATTGACATCTGGAAATATCATTTCCTTATTCTAATATCAATGTAGAGGTAGAAATATTATAATGTTCACAAATACATCTCTACATAAGAATAAATACTCTAGGGAAAAATTCCTAGATAATAGAAGACCAATAGTTGAAATAAACCTACATATATATATATATATATATATATATTGTTTTGTTTATCTATTAATGAGAAAGATAGGAGGAAGAACCAGACATCACTCTGGTACGTGTGCTACCAGACCCTCATGCTTGAGAGTCCAGTACTTTTACCACTTCACCACCTCCCAGACATATATATACATGTATATGTATATATAAACATATGTCTATATATACATATACATATATATGTATGCATATATATATATCATCATTGAATAAGGTAAATTTGAATCAGTTATCAAATATTAGAACTTTCCATGCTCATAGTGCTTACAATACCTTAGCAAATATCTGAAAAGGACAACCTTCTGTATTGTCAGGACTGGGAATGGAGAACAGGTAAGCCTGAAAATTACCTTCTTTGATAAAAAGTCCAGTTTAAAAAAGTGTGTGCACATACTCTTTTTTTCATCTGCCTGCCAATGAAAATATTTCACATAAGTGTCTTTTTCATATAAGAAAAAAATCTCTTTACATACTCAAAGCAAATATTTTAATTTAACCACTGTTAGTGAATATTTTAAAAAGATAGGGATTATCGTACATTTTCCAAGAAGTATGTTAAGGCTTAAATGTTGCTTGATGATTACAGACAGCATCTATGATTTTTAAAGATTGTTCTATGTTTTACAAGGCTGCACAGCACAGCAGAATATTTGTAACTAGGCTAGGAATCCCAGTGATTTCATCAGGTTCTTGAGAAGCCAAACATCACCCCACTGTCTGGGGCCACAGGAAGCTACACTCTATTAAACCAGTTTCTGCATGAAGAGAATAGGCTTTATTGCATTCAATCTTGCACCCAAGGTCAGAATGTATTCACTCAAGTCAACCTTCCAGCCCTCCAAAGGGGATGAGTTTTTTTTAATTTATAAAATGGAAATATTGACAATACCATAGAATAAGAGGGGTTTAATTCCACACAATTCCCACCACAAGAACTCCCTATCCAATCCTCTCCCTTGATAGCTTTCCTATTTTTTATCCCTTTGGGAGTATGGACCCAGGATCATTATGGGGTGCAGAAGGTGGAAGGTCTGGCTTCTATAATTGCTTCCCCACTGAACATGGGCACTGGCAGGTCAGTCCATTCTCCCAGCCTGTCTCTTTCTTTCCCTAATGGGGCAGGGGTCTGGGGAGGCAGGGCTCCAGGACACTTTGGTGGGGTTGTCTGCCCAGGGAAGTTTGGTTGGCATCATGGTAGCATCTGGAACCTGGTGGCTAAAAAAGAGATAATATATAAAGCAAAACAAATTATTGACTAATCATGAACCTAAAGGCAGAATATGTGAGTAGAAATACAGAAGTGGAGAACTAGAAAGCCTGGAGCTGGGTTGGTGGCTCTCAGGGAGGATTTCAAAGTCTTCTCATCTCTCTGCCTCCTGGACCATGGCTCCTCAAACTTCTTCTTAGATTAAAGCCTCTACTCAATCTTAACTACTCTTCATCAGAGGGTCAGTTTAGCAGGAAAGATGTAAGTTTTTGTTTTCCTTTAATTAATTAATTAATTAATTAATTTTTAAAATGACAGAAGTTAAGATTGGAAGAGGGAAAAAGAAAAGGAGAGAGAGAGAAAGAGAGAGCAATACCTGAAACACTACTATACCACTTATGAAGCTTCCCTCCCCTGCAGATGAGAAATGGGGTTCTGAACCCAAGTTCTTATGCATAGTAATGTGTGGGCTCAACCAGATGTGCCATTGCCTAGTCTCTTATAATGTGAATTTTTATATAATGTTGTTCCTGTTGTTCTTATAATGTTGTTCCTTTTTTTTAGATTTTATTTTATTATATTAACTATTTCATTGCTCCACCCTGACCCCACCCCACTCCAAAAAAAGTCATTCAAGCTGAGAGCTATTGGTCACAAGTCACAATGGCATCAATTGACTGCTCAATATAAGAATGGAAATTCTGAAGCCAACAGGCAACTCACCCAGTAGAGTACACACATTACCATGTGCTAAGACCTAGGTTCCAATCCTGGGCAACCCGCATAGGAATATCTGAAGGGGGGTAAGATGACCACTTAATGTGGTGGTGGAGTCATGCAGGAACTAAACCCCAGTAAGTAATAACAATGGTGGAAAAAAAAAAGATATTTTCATTCTTTAGAGCTGTGGCCCTACAGTGATTCTGAAAGTTATTTCAAGGCAACACCAAAAGAAGTAGTTTCTGAACATTGTACTATATCTCAGGTTATTAGTATCAGTTGACTTCATACTATTTTAAAATTTAATTTAATTTAATTTTGATAGAAGAGAGATAAAATCAGAGGGGAAGTAGAGAAAGAGAGGGGGAAAAGAGAGACACTTGCAGCACTGCTCCACTGTTTGTGAAACTTCCCCTCTTCAGGCAGAAACTAGGAACTTGAACCCAGGTCCTTGAGCATGGTAATGTGTATGCTCTTCCAGGTGAGCCACCACCCAGCCCCCTGGCCTCACACTCTTAAAATCTCCTGATGAGAAGACAGAGCTATCTGTACTTTTTTTCTTACTATCCTCTTTACTTATTTCTATTGCTGATATAGTAGTGGCTTACCAGGAACTTTCAAATACTTAGAGGAAAATATTAGCAGCACTCTTTTTTTTTTAGTTTTAATCATTTTTATTGTTATTATTTATAAAATAAAAATTTCAACAAAACCATAGGATAAGATGGGTACAGTTCCATACAACTTCTACCACCAGAGTTCTGTATCTCATCTCCTATACTGGAAGCTTTCCTATTCTCTGAAAGCATGGATCTAGAGTCATTATGGGGTACAGAAGGTAGAAGGTCTGGCTTTTGTAATTGCTTCTCCACCAGACATGGGCATTGGCAGGTCGAGCCATACTCCCAGTCTGTCCCTATCTTTCCCTAGTGGGGCAGGAGAGGTGGGGTTCCAGGTTACACTGATGAGGTCCTCTGTCTGGGGAAGCCAGGTTGGCATCATAGTATCATCTGCAACTTGGTAGCTGAGAAAGCATTAAGATATAAAACAGAACCAATTGTTTAATAGTCTGGAACCAAAAGGCAAGAATATAGCAGATGAGTTTTGGGAATCTCCATTTTGGAAAAAGCAAGTAGGTCTATTTTAGGTTTGCTCTTGTTTGTTTGTTTGTTTTTACCAGAGCACTGTTCAGCTCTGGCTTATGGGGGGGAGGGGGAATGAACCAGGGACTTGATGGAGCCCCAGACATAAGAGTCTGTTTGCAGAGCCATTATGCTATCTACCCCCACCCTATTTTAGCTATATTCTAAGAGGCCCAGGACTTTACTAACTTTTGCCTGAGGATGCAAACCTCTGTTCATTATCTCAAGGTTGATAGAATCCTAACCTCAGGGCTGATAAGATGCTCTCTAGAGACATAGGCTTCTACCATCCTCTCTAAACAATCATGACTGAACAAAAACGAGCACTGTGATGTTATTCCTTCAATGAGTACTGACTAAACTCCAACCAGGTGTGCTGTGATGACCTCCAGCTTTTCCACAATGAATGCACAGCAGATATGATCTCTCCCATGACTAAGCTTAAAACCCTGTAGTCAGGGCCAGGCAGTGGCACACCTGATTAAGTGCACACATTACAGGGCTCAAGCATGCAGTTCAAGCCCCTAGTCCCCACCTGCAGGGGAAATGTTTCACCAGCGCAGTAGCTGTATCTCTGTCTCTCTCCTTCTCTATCTCCCCCTCTCAGTTTATCTCTGTCTCTATCCAATAATAAATAAATAACTTTTTTAATCCTGTAGTCAGGGCTAGTGAAATAGCTCATTTGGATTGTGTGTTGATTTGCCATGTGCATGACCCAGGTTCCAGGCTGGCCCCTACCTCATGGAAAGAAGCATCAGTGCTATTGTCTCTTTCATTCTTTGCCTTCCTACCTCTGTTTCTATCTAGATTTAAAAAAAATCCCCAGCAGCAACAAATGTTGGGGAGGCTGTGGAGACAGATGAACCCTTCTGCACTGCTGGTGGGAATGTAAATTAGTCCAGCCTCTGTGGAGAGCAGTGTGGAGAACTCTCACAAGGCTAGACATAGACCTTCCATATGACCCAGTAAGTCCTCTCCTCGGATATACCCCAAGGATTCCATAATGCCCAATCAAAAAGATATGTTTACACCTATGTTCATAGCAGCACAATTCAAAATAGCTAAATACTGGAAGGAACCCAGGTGCCCAACAACAGATGAGTGGCTGAGAAAGCTGTGGTATATATACATAATGGAATACTATGCAGCTATTAAGAACAATGAACCCACCTTATCTGACCTATCTTGGACAGAGCAAGAAGAAATTATGTTAAGTGAACTAAGTCAGAAAGATAAGTATGGGATGATCCCATTCATCAGGAGAAGTTGGGAAAGAAGAACAGAAAGGGAAACTAAAACAGGATCTGATTAAATCAAGAGTAGGGCAACAAAGTAAAAACCCTGTGGTGAAGGGAAGGGTGGAAATTCGGGACACCGGAGCGGTGGGGTGGGGGGTGGGGGTGAGTGGGTGGGATGGAACACAATCTTTTGGTGGTGGGAATGGTGTTTATGTACACTCGTATTAAAGTGTAGTCATATAAATCACTATTAAGTTAATATGAGAGGGGAATAATTGACCCTATGTCTACAACTTTTTAAAACACAGACTGAGTCTTTTTAATACATAGGCTGAGTCTTTGATATGTTGACTCTCTCAAAAGCCTAGACCAGGGAGAACAGAAGCAACTGGTGACACTGCTATATACAAGATGCTGCATATAATACAGCAAACCCTAACAAAGGAACTTTTCAAAGTTAACCCAATTACCAAATAATGTGATGATAACAATAACTATCCATTGTCTTCTTGAACCCTAAGACAGTAGGAACCTCACATTTCCATTATAGAGCCTATATTTCCCTGGAGGCTTAGGGTGGGGCCGACTTTCCTGCATGCTTCTCTCAATTCATATCAAATAATATTGCATCCGCCGATAGCAACCTAATCAACCCAACAAGTGCCACTCCAGCATGCTTCACTTCAGACTGTGTCCAGAGACTTCAGGTGTGGAATGACAACCCTTCAGCTTCATCACTCCACCACCAGGTTCGGGATGCCAGCATGATGCCAACCACACTTCCCTGGACAGACAACCCCATCAATTTGTCCTGGAGCTCCGCTTCCCCAGAGCCCCACCTTACTATGGAAAGAGAGAGGCAGACTGGGAGTATGGATCAACCAGTCAACGCCCATATTCAGTGGGGAAGCAATTACAGAAACCAGACCTTCCACCTTCTGCAACCCACAACGACCTTAGGTCCATACTCCCAGAGGGAAAGCTATCAGGGGATGGGATGGGATATGGAGAGTGGGTGGTGGGAATTGTGTGGAGTTGTACCCCTCCTATCCTATTGTTTTGTTAATGTCTCCTTTATTAAATAAATTTAAAAAATTTTAAATCCTGTGGTCAGAGGAATGGGAGATGGTCTACTCAGTAAATAATCATTCAAATGTCTACAGATCACCAATGCTGTAAAAGAAAACAATAAAGTGTTTGAGACATTACAGCCAGCATTGCAAATATTGATGGAATATGGGAGACATTCAATTTGAGATTTGAATAATGGGTACCTATTAGGGGTGAAAGCAATCCTTGGGCTACTAGCTGCAAGCGTATTATCCTTATAGCAATAAGGGTTTAGCTTATGGTACATGCTTGTTCTCAACTGTAGTTTCACGTCATTTGACAGTATGATTTAATGCACACAAGGCAAGGAACAGTCAGAAGAGGATAAGAAGGGATCTCACAGGTTTAGTGAGGTCCATTAAGAAATTCTGCCAGAAAGAGAAGGATGAATATGGAATGATCTCATTCATTGACAGAAGTTGAAAAATAAGAACAGAAGGGAAAACACAAAGCAGAACTTGGATTGGAGTTGGTGTATTGCACCAAAGTATAGGACCCCAAGGAGCAGGAGTTCAGATCCTGGGGGACCTGGGTAGGGGAGGTTAAAGTGTTTATAAGAACACTGAGAAATATTAGACATATACCAATTATTGTATTCACTGTCAACTGTAAACCATTGATTCCCCATAAAGAAATCCTGTTCTCACAGTCCAGGAGGTGGTACAGTGAATAAAGCACTGGATTCTGAAGTATGAAGTCCTAAGTTTAATGTCTGACATTATGTGTGTCACACTGATGCTCTAGTTCTACTTCTCCTTTTCTCTCTCATAAATAAATAAACAAAATCTTATATTTGCACATCACACATCTGACAAGTGGTTGATATTAAACATCTATAAAGAACTCATCCAGCTAAACAAAAAGAAAAAAACAATAAAAGTAAGCAGAGGATATGAATAGACAGTTCTCTAAAGAAAAGAAACACGTGTCCCACATATATATACAGAAATACTCCATTTCACTCATCATTAGGGAAATGCAAATAAAACCACACAGGTATTCCACCTGACACCTGCATGAATGGCTTTCATCAACAAAACAGGAAATGATAAATGTTGGAGAAGATATGGAGAAAAAGGAAACCTGTTGCATTGCTAGTGGGAATGCAAACTGGTGCAGCCACTATGGAGAACGTATGAAGAATCTTTAGGCATATAAGTGGCAATACCTTGTGAACCAGCAATACCACTCCTAAGTATTTACTGAAAAGGCATGAAAACACTAATTTAAAGAAAGAGATGCATACCCATGTTCATAGCTGCACTATTCACAATACAAAATATGGAAACAACCTAAATGCCTATCAACTAATGACTGGATAAAGAAGTTATAGGACATAGACTCAATGGAGTACTACTCAGCAATTAAAAAAAAAACAGTATTGTTTCCTTTGGAACAAAATAGATAGAACTGGAGGTGATTATGCTAAGTGAACTAAGGAAGGAAATAAAGGACAACTACAGGATGATTTCACTCATATGTAGGATATATAGAAGTGAAACACATGAACTTGAAGAATTATAAAGCCAACCTATATATAAGACCTTGGGAGAAGTATGGTAGTTATTGATTGAAGAGCTGGGGCAAAGAACTTTGGTGGTGGGAGATGTATGGAATTATGCCACTATTATAATCTTGTAAATCACTATTAAAATTATATTTAAGAAATAAATAACTAAAATCTTCAAAAAGTAAAATGAAGAAGGAAATCCTGTTCCCAGATGTTTATTGATGTATTCTCTGCTTCCAGTCTGGTATTCTAGTCATTAGTCTTTCCATAGTTTGATTTAAAACAGTGGTTCTCAGTCTTGGCTTCCCATTGGAATCTCCTGAGGAATATATATATATATATATATATATATATATATATATATATATATATATTGACAGTTTGGCCTCCTAGAAATTTTGAGTTAATTGGCCTGGGGTATAGTCTGGGCATAAGGATTTTCTAAAGGTCTACAGGTGATTCTAACGTGTACACAAGTTTGAGATTCCCTGCTTAAAGGAGAAAAAGTTAAATCTGAATTGATCAGCAAGAAAAGTCAATAAGTGTTGATTGTGGTTTGCATATTTCTTGTTGAAAAGCTGATGATATTGAACAAGTACACCAACTGTTAGAGTAAGCATCACTGACTTTACTTGCTGTGGCACTGAATCCATTTTTATGATGCACTCCTTTATGTCTAGGGTGTGTTCCAAGCTGAGGGGAAAAACTCAAATGTAGGTTAATAATAGCTTTTTTTTTCCCCTACTGCCACCAAGGTTTTCACTGGGTGCCTGCAAAAGGAATCCCCTGCTCCCAGAAGCCATTTCTGGTCTCCTTCTCCTTCTCCTTCTCCTTCTCCTTCTCCTTCTCCTTCTCCTTCTCCTTCTCCTTCTCCTTCTTCTTCTTCTCCTTCTTCTTTTAATTTGATATGGCAGAGAGAAATTGAAAAGGAAAATAAGAGGGAAAGGATGAGAGACACCAGCAGCCCTTTGCCATTCCTTCCCAATGTAAAGATAAGCATAAGACTTTCTACCTGGAGATAAATGAAGAAATCTTTCTACTTAAACCCCCTGGAAACTATCAGAATCAGGACCTTTGCAATGCTGAAAACAGAAGAAAGTTTGAGAAGACACTCTACTTTCAAGGTTAACCAGTCCCAAATTCTGGCAACCTCTGAAATGTCACCATTTCCAATAAGCAAAGGCCTATGAAATTACTGCATTCTTCAGAAAGTATTGAAATTTATTATACTAGCCCTGTTGTTTCTCCTTTACAAATATGCTTTTGGAACTGAAGTCTAGAAAGAATTAAGTCAACTGTAGACTTTGTTTATTTCTGCATATATTTACTGAATTCTTAAGTCATTTCAGGGCCAGCAAAATAGTATACTTGGATAGCGCATTGCTTTGGTAGGTATGAGACCCAGGTTAGAACCCAGGCCCCATCACATTGAAGGAAGCTTCTGTCTTGTGGTCTCTTTCTCTCTCTCAATATCTCTTTCTCTCTCTCCCCATCATTATTTTTAAAATGTTTAATTAAATACTAATAGGTGTCAGATGCTTACGAACATCGAATAAAACATCATTTAGGACATACAAGTATCAGCAAATAGAGATAATTTTAGGCTGAATGATAATTCATCCTGTAGACTGCATATTGTTTTGTGTAGAAGGCTCTAGGTTCAAGCCCCAGCATTACATGGGAGAGCTATGGACAGCACCAGGAGAGATCCATGGATGGTGGAACAGTGCTCAGTGCTATGATGTCTTTCTTCTTTTTATTGGTCTCTTTCCCTTTCTACTCTCTCTAGAGAAAGAATTAAAAATAAAATGAACCAAGAAGGCCACTTAACTGTGTTATTACATATGCATAAGGCCCTGGGTTCCTTTCCCAACATAGTAGGGAAAAAAACAGTAACAATAACAACAAATTCAAGTCTAGCCTCTACCTCACTAAAGGAATCTTCAGTATCTTACTTCACTATTGTGGTTTATCTACCCCTCTCTTTACCACATTGCCTCGCCCCCCACCTCTTAAAATGAAAAAATGAAGAGGCAGAGAAAGAGAATAAAAGAGACCACAGCACTGAAAAGTCCTTCATTGCAGCAGGAGTCAGGCTGGAACCTGGGTGATATTCATAGCTTGGTAATGTACTATCCAAGAGAGCTATTTCACTGGCCTTTTACCTTACTCTTTGTAATTCTGAAAGAAGTCATCCTAGAGCAATGAAGCCCTGGACATGGACAGGGGGGGAAAAAATCATGTTGTTAATCATAATACCAGAGTTTTAAATGTTTCTGTGATACATTAATAATGGCAGACAAAATGAATTGGGGTAATCACTGCAGTCTGGGAGAACTAGAATTGAAACTTTAGATCATTTAGAAATAAGGTGAAAGGTATACCCTTGGGTCTTTGCCTGCTTTTTTTTTTTAAGGCAACACTTATAGTCATGTTATTTAAAGGATCATTCTGAAATGATTGCACTTAAAATTAAATTTTCTTTCATTTGACAAGAGTTACCACACAGAGGCTCTTTGTAATGAGACCCACAAAGAAGATTGCATTCTTTCCTGAAGGACTTAACTACTAAGCAGAAAACAAAATGAAATAAAGTTTAATAAGTTCTGTGTAGCAAATCCATTATTTGCTCAATATTACTTATTTGAAGTTCTGTGTTAATGTTATTTTATAATATATTAACAACCTAACAACTTAGAAATATTAAAAAATGCATGGAGGGGGAAGGAGGGGTGGTACACCCAGTGGAGTACGTTACCATGTAGGAGTATCTAAGTTCAAGCCCCTGGTTGATACCTGCTGGGGAAAGCTTCACAAGTAGAGCAGTGCTGCATGTGTCTGTCTCTCCCTCTCTATTTCTCTCTATCTCATCCTCTGTAAAAATAAATTAAATAATAAAAAACTATTTAACAGTTTCAAAAAGATTTATTTTTATAAAAGAAATGCATTGGTATCTAGTTGCTAGATACTTCTTAAGTATAAATGCAAGAAAATATAAGAGCCCAGTTAGTTCATGTGGTACAGCACATATGTTATCATGTGCAAAGACCCGGGTTCAAAGTCTGATCCACAGCTGTGGGGATGGGGGGGGGGGAACTTCACAAGTGATAGAGTGATACTGCAGGTGACTCTCCTCTGTTTTTCTTTTATAATAGTTTACTTTATTAGAGAGAGAGAGACAGAGAGACAGAGAGTGAGAGAGAGCCCTTCAGCTCTGTTTTATTTAGGGTGGTGCTGGGGATTGAACCTGGGACCTCTGAGCCTCAGGCATGAAAGTCTTTTGCATAACCATTATACTATCTCTCCAGCCTTCTCTACTCTCTCCCTCACTGTCTCTCATCTTCTATCAACGGAGTTATGCAGGCAACAAATTTCACTGATAAACCTGGTGGTTAAAAAAAAAAAAAAAGGAAATATATGTGATAGGATAAAATTGGAGATAGGAAGTTTATCTATCATTATTGCTTATGTAACAACTGATAACTGGACAGACTTTCAGAGATAGATAAGGACAGGTCAATTAAAGAACATTTTGGGAACACATAAATTCAACCCAAGCAATAAAATTAAGGCCATAAATTTCTTTGCCTACCAGCTTCTGCCTAGTTTATTCCCTGTTACAAATGGTTTAATCTAGTCAGGGGAGGCAATCTATCTGACATCCCATATTCTCTACCTCCCTGGAAAGTGGCCATTATCAGTGATAATGAACAGAGAGAACATGCAAAAGAGCAACTAAAATCATCATGTCTGTTGTTGTACAGAGTTCTAGTTGCAGCAGTTTACTATTATTATTATTTATAAAAAGGAAATACTGACAAAACCATAGGATAAGAGGGGAACAACTCCACACTGTTCCCACCACCAGAACTCCATATCCCATCCCCTTCCCTGATTGTTTTCCTATTCTTTAACCCTCTGGGAGTATGAACCCAAGGTCATTGTGGGATGCAGAAGGTGGAAGGTCTGGCTTCTGTAATTGCTTCCCCACTGAACATGAGCGTTGACAGGTTGTGGCAGATTTTTTAGTGGCTAGTTTTATACAGTTAGAACCTGCTGCCATTTGATGACAAAAACTTAGAGCTTGTTCTTAAAGCTATCTCACCTAAGGAGAAACATCTTGAAAGCACTGACTAAAAAATGGACATAAACACAGCAGCTAACAACTTAAAAGAGTAAGATATGAAATTGATCCCAATGCATACAGCAATTTTACATACAGACCTTTGAAATCAGAAGCTTATAGTTATCTAATAAATAATAGTTATCTAATAAATGCAGCAGCTGGGAGAAAGCTCAGCTGGTAGATTACCAGACTTTTGTGCCTGTGCTTCCTGGTTTGATCTCTGGTATTGCTTGTGCCAGAGTTCTACTCTGATATCTCTCTCTCTCTCTCTCTCTCTCTCTCTCTCTCTCTCTCTCTCCTCCCGGGAAACTCTCATAGGTAATAAATAAAATCTATATTTAAAAAAGTAAATATTGGTGGCAATTTTGAAAGCACCACTGCTAGATGTAATTTGAGTGATTCTGAACATGAACCTTGCTACTCCAAGGATCACTCTTTTTAGTAATGGGTTTTTCTCCTGGTGAGTGAAACAGAATTAAAAGTAAAGGTGGGGGGGGCAGGAGATAGTTCAGCCAGTAATGTGCATGTCTTACCATACACATGACAAAATTCAAACCCCATCACTACATGGGAGGGGTACAGTGGCACCAGAGGAATCTCCAGTGCTGCAGTATCACTCCCTCTCTCTTTCTCTTTGTATACTATATAGAGAGGTGACCCAGAGAAGTGAAATTACAAATTCATGAGGCTCCAGCTCCACACACTACATATATATATATATATATATATATATATATATATATATATATATATATATATAGTCCTCAGAAGCTGTGGAGTCATTCATATCTAAGGCACCAATTGTAAAAAAAAAATAGGGAAAAAAGAGTAAAAACTGAACAGACATTTAAAATTATTTTTTTCTGTAACTAGGACTTTGGTGGGGCTTAGAACCTACACAATTCCACTATTCTCAGTGGAATATTTTCCTCTTCAAAGAGAAAGAGAAAAAGAAGGATGAGTGACACCACCACTTGATAGCTTTTGAAAATTCCCACTTGCATGGTGTTCCCATGCAGGGGTTGGGTGCTCAGACTCAAGTCCTTGAACATGATAAAGTATGTTCTCTACTAGGAAAGCCAACAACAGGCCCCTGTGCAACACTTTTTTAAGTAAACTTCCCATGTTATTTCTTAGTTCTAGTTTTATTGAATCATAAAATATTCCACCTGGCATAAGGGGCCTTGAAGATCATCCAATAACCCTTTCCTTTTACAGGTAAGGAAACATAGACCCAGAGGACTTAAGTGGCCAGTTTAAGCTCATATTTCTTGTCCATTGCTAAATGGCTGAATCTATCATCAGTACCCAAGCTCATTAGAGAAGCAGAGAGACAAATTTGCCTTTCACATTCTACCAACTGTAAATTCTTTGAGGTTAGCAAGTAGCTTTTTTTTTTTTAAGGTGCTAAATCCATTGGTCATTCCCATATAAATGCCTTGAGTGCTTTTAGACAGGCGATTTCTATGAAAGTATGAAAGAAAAGTTTGTTTGAAACTATGTGGAGGGAAGCAGAAAGACTCTTTGCCACAGGAATGCAGGTTTACTGAATTTGCCATCAGATCTGAAAAGGTCCTAAGTCACTACTTGTTAAACTTATGCAACTTACTTGGTTTCTGGAGTCTTGATTTCCTCATCTATATAACCAGTATGATAACAATAAATTCCAAAGTTGTTATGCAATGAGCTTTCAAATGGCTCAAAAGATTATTAAAAAGCACAGATGCAAAACAGGATAGCACTTGGTAAACTTCAGCTCTTTATTTTTCCTCTTCATTTGCCACTGTCTTACTGGAAACTTATATATATATATATAAAAAAAAAGCACAAAGCGCAAGGACTGGTATAAGGATCCCGGTTCGAGTCCCCAGGTCCCCACCTACAGGAGAGTCACTTCACAAGTGGGAAGCAGGTCTGCAGGTGTCTGTCTTTCTCTTCCCCTCTCTGTCTTCCCCTATTCTCTCCATTTCTCTCTGTCCTATCCAACAACAACAATAACTACAACACTAAAACAACAAGGGAATAAATAAATAAATATTTTTAAAAATCTATGTTGTTTTCAAAGCACTGAGTCTAAATCTCCTTATCATGGAATAGAGATGAGATAACCTATTATAGAGGGTTATTGTGAAAATTAAATGTGATAGTGTTAGGCCTGGAACATACAAGACTTGCCTCTGAGAGGCCCCAAATTCATTTCCCAGTACAACCACAAGTCAGATCTGACGGTGAAAATAAACTGAAAATAAATAATAAATAAATAATTTGGCTAACTTGCTTTATTATATGTACAACCAGGTCCAGACTAAGGCTGGAGGAAGTTTCAGTGCTGAAGTGTCTCTCATCCTCTATGTCTGTCGTTTGTCAGGTGCTGGGGTATCCCAGAATGAAACCCAGTCTCTCTGCTCTGCCCTGCATTGTTTCTCCCTTCCTTCAGCCACTTCCCTTACAGTCTGCCTTTATTATTTCATTTGACACTTACCATAATGTTAGTCATCTTTTTTGTACTTACATATTTGGATTCTCCTACTACATTACTCAACTCCTCAAGGATGAAGAGTTAAAAAAAAAATGCTTGTTTTGGTTCTGTAAACTTTACAAATCCATCAGAGTACTTAGACTTGAGCAGGCTGACCTTTACTTACCAGTGGTATGATCAACTGATTGTTGAATCTGACCAAATGCTTTATTTTACTTACTCCACCTACACTAAAGATTACCAGGAAATTCAGTAGAGTACAACAACCATTTATCATGTTAGTGGATCCTATAACTCAGGAGATTGGACAAGGTACTGAGGGATTTATTATCTGCTCTTACATGTATGACACAGAAAGATTTGAATACTGATGGCTAAATCATCTGAAGACTTATTTACTTGCAATAAATGGTAGCTATTAACGGGAAACTTAATAAGAATTGTCACCTAGAACATAGATACAGGTTTCTTCATGTGACCTGGTTAATATAGTGACTGGTAATTTTTTTTGGATTGCTGGCCCAGCTTCTCAGAACCCTGAAGTCTATCTCTTGCTCCCCTGATTGTGATTGATTGGTTCATTTTTCCTTTCAAGTGAGCTATTTTTTATTAAGGTCATCAGGGAAACTAGATGCCTGGACTTAAAAATAAAAGTAGCAAAAGCATTAAACAAATGTAAACCTTTTGACATAGCAATTAACTTTTCAGACTATTTACCAAATAAATAATAGAACCCACCAAGGAAATAATAGAACCAAATTTTTTTTCTAGTTAAATTGTTTTTAAAAAATAGTGGTACGTCTGTACAGATATATGTATCTAACATGACAGAATTTTCATTTTGTATCCCCTAGTCTAGATGCCAAGATAATGTCTCTCCTTGATCCAAATCCAATCTAAGTAATATTATGGAATTGTGAGCAAGACTAGCTTATGAGACTCAATAAACTAGGAGGAAACAATCTTTGCTAACAATAGTAGTGAATGCTGTATTTAATAGAATTTTTCTCAAGGAAAGTCAAATATGTGACCTAAAAGAATACTTGAATCGGGAGTCAGGCGGTAGCACAGTGGGTTAAGTGCAGATGGCATAAAGCACGAGGACCAGCAAAAGGATCCCAGTTCGAACATCTGACTCCCCACCTGCTAGGGAGTTGTTTCACAGGCGGTGAAGCAGGTCTGTAGGTGTCTATCTTTCTCTCCCCGTCTCTGTCTTCCCCTCCTCTCTCCATTTCTCTCTGTCCTATCCAACAAAAAAAAAAAAAACAAGGGCAACAAAAGGGAATAAATAAATATTTTAAAAATCTAAAAAAATAAAAAGAATATTTGAATCAAGCAAATACTAGAGTGGGGTATGAGCTCCCCTCTCCCAAGGGCTATGCCTAAGGCCCATTTTCTAATAAGATAAGCCAAACTAACTTGATGATTTCTGACTTGCTGGACAGTTGGAGTACATGACTTTGGAGCATAGCATTAAATTATTTGAAGTTTAAAAACGGGCAGAGGTTTGCTTTCAGTATTTATTTTATCTTTTGTTTTGCTTGTCTGTTGTCACTGATGTTTTACTGTTCCGGATGACTTTTTTTTTTTCAGGTAGAGACTGAGAAAGAGAGATAAAGAAGCAGAAAAAGCGAAAGAAACCACAGCACTGAAGCTTAAGTGTGATAGGAGCCTGGCTCAATTTAGGGTTATGCACTTGGCAAAGCAGCACACTGTCCAAGTGAGTCATTTTCTGAGTATAGTGGGAGCTACACCAGTATTCATGAGATAATATTACATGGAACTAAACACACCTTAGAAGTACATGGGAAACTGGAGAGCTCTTAACTAAGGTTTATGAGTTACATCCATGTCAATTTCCTAGTTTTTCTGTTATTATAGTGGGAAAGGTAGGAGAACTGGGTGAAGAGTATATAGGATTTCTGAATTATTTCTGTGAATTGCATGAAAGCCTAAAAATCTCTTTAAGGGTCAAAAAGTTCATATACACACAAGCTTTAATTTTACCTAATGCATTAGCATTTACCTGTCACTAGCAATCAGCATATATTTTATTTGTTCTTTTGTTTTTTTGCCTCCAGGGTTATTGCTGGGGCTCAGTGCCTGCACCATGAATCCACTGTTCCTGGAGGCCATTTTTTTCCCTTTTGTTGCCCTTGTTGTGGTAGCCTTATTGTGGTTATTATTGATGTTGTTGATGTTGATGTCATTCGTTGTTGGATAGGACAGAGAGAAATCTAGAGAGGAGGGGAAGACAGAGAGGGGGAGAGAAAGACACCTGCAGACTTGTTTCACCACCTGTGAAGTGACTCCCCTGCAGATGGGGAGCCAGGGTCTTGAACTGGGATCCTTACGCCAGTCCTTGAGCTTTGCGCCAAGTGCGTTTAACCCGCTGTGCTACCACCTGATCCCCTTGTCCTTTTTTTTTTTTTTAGTTTAGTGATTTAATAATGGTTTACAAGATTATAATATTATGCAGCAGAAGGAAGCAGTGGCACAACTGGTTGAGTGCACATGTTACAATATGCAAAGACCCTGGTTTAAGCCCCTATTCCCCACCTG
The DNA here is from genome assembly GCF_950295315.1 of Erinaceus europaeus. Taxonomy (NCBI): domain Eukaryota; kingdom Metazoa; phylum Chordata; class Mammalia; order Eulipotyphla; family Erinaceidae; genus Erinaceus; species Erinaceus europaeus. The sequence continues at coordinate 50,952,163 of NC_080177.1, read as the reverse complement.
CAGGGAGAGTAGCTTCATGTGTTCTCTCTGTCTCTATCTGAAATACACAAACAAAATAAAATATTAAGAAAAAAGATTACAGTGGTATAGTTCCATAATATACATATATATTTTAATTGAACTAAACAGAGACAATGTCTTTATCTAAAGAGCAGTTCCAATAACTGCCTACCTTTCAGAAGCTAGGATAAACCCAGAGGAAAGCTATTTTTGTGCAGGCAAATCTCTTGGCAGTGTTCATATCTCACGACATCAGCAGCTGCCTACACCACCTACTCCATCTTACTTCTGTGGAGTGAAAGGAAAAGTTTGCTCCCTGTTCATGAAGGCCTGTGCTTTGCCTTGTGCAGCTCTGCAACCAACTATTTGTACATTTCCTTGTATTATAGAGTGGAACTTGGAAAATTGCCGGATTTAAACTTTTCTTTTTGAAAGGTGATAGAAGAGTTCTGATCTTGAAATATGTGTTTATAACCCCAAAGCATGAGAATTTTTTGAAAAGAAATGCTGGTCTCAAATAGGTGTGTAAAATGTTGCTCTCTTAACCTCCTCTCAGTCACTGTGGAGGAGTAAAAGCATTTTCCTCTGTTGACAATCAATCAGGAAATATTTACAGCCTTTTAAGCAAGCTTTTACAAACATTACTGGATCATTAGAGAAGACTTCAAACTCCCTGGTCCTTTAAAGGCATTAAGGATGATGCTGCAAATAAAACCACACACAGTTAATAGAGCTACCACTCTGATCCAATACTTCAACCACAGGTAGCTTTTAAGAACTCAATTTGTGGTCCTGGGCTAGAATGGGAACCTGAGAAAAGAAGTTACTGCAAATGGAGGCAATTAGAAGTTTTAGTTAAAAAAAAATAAAAGAAAACCATTACCCTACCACTACTACCACCCCCATAAAATGATTTGGAGAAAAAAAAATCATATAAACTCTCTTACATCAAAAATCTTAGACTATAAAAAGCAATATTCTTCATTGTGTGTGCTGCTTAGATTAATGGCTGAATAATACTTTATAATTAGTATGTCTAGTAATTTTATTTTATAAGTACCCTGTGGGCCAAGATGATAACTGATCTACTTTGAATGTTGATTTTATTCTTTTCCTGGCCCTGTCTCAGTGGCTCACGAGGCTAAAGATTTTGTACTTCCTTGCAAGATCATATTTATTCTTTCAGAAGTTCATGAGTTCCGGAACTGAGCACTTATAACTTCATAAAGTGGGAAGAGGACATAGGTGGGAAGTTTATGTACTATGTGCTTAGTTTTCTAACTTAAAAATAACTCTTTAAAGTAGTATAAAGGACTGGAAGATAGCTCACCTGGTAGAACACCATGGGCACCATCCAAGTTTAAGCTGCCATATTGGAGTGCCACTACGTGTGTGTGTGTGTGTGTGTGTGTGTGTGTGTGTGTGTGTGTGTGTGTGTGTGTGTGTGTGTAAAATAAAAAGAACAAGAAACATGGCTCAGGAGGAGTGAAATCAAGCCTGTGAAATTCCCCAGTACTTCAAATAAATAAATATATAAATAAACAAAAAATCCACACAAAAATAGATATACAAAAGGTCTCATAGGCTACCAGACTAGAGGTCTTGATTATAACTGAATGATATCCATATTTTGTTTATCAGTAGCCTGGATTCCTTACTTTTCAAGTAAGAACAATAAAGTCACTAGCTACCATGCCACCCCCAAATGTGCTGGTTTTATTTTGGAATGATGAAATAGAGATGAGAATAAATAGCAAGAGAAAGAAAACAAAGTATAAGAGCAAAGGCTTCCTACAAGTATTTATTGGGTGCCTCTCTTTAAAAGGAGACCTAGATGAACTGGCTGACATGAGATGTGAAGAGGAAAGACTTACTGACAAAAATCAATGCACAGAGCACCCAGTAGAATGCACACATTACATTCAAGCCCCTAGGCCTTACAGGAGCAGGAAGGTAGAAGAGGGGGAAGCTTCATGAGTGGTGGAGCAGTGTTACAGATATCTCTCTTTCTTTCTCCCTCTCCAGCTCTCTCTGTATCCACTCCTACCAAAAACTGACCACTGTAAATGGGGCAAACATGTAGGTACCAAGGTCCAGTGATAACCCTGATGGCAAAAAAAAAAAAAAAAAGAAAGAAAGAAAAGAAAAGAAAAAAGAAAAAAAAAAAAACACAGATCAGCAGCTATGTTTTGCTCTCCCCAATCAACTAAGACAAAGTAACGGTATTCACCTGAAAATTCAACAAGTTATGACCGGGATCTCTTCAAAAACTCACCAAGCCACAGGTGAGTACAAACACTTCTGGCTTGTGGACCAAAAGGGACTGAGAGACAGATTCCTGGGACTAAAAGACCATACTCAGGAATGACTAGTGTCATTCCAGAGTTTGTCAGCTGAGACACTTCCAGGTCTGAGTTATAGCAACAAAAAGATTGTTTTTAAAAGGGAAAAAAATCACTTAAAACTCACCAATTTACAAGTTGTCCATTGTTATTCCCCTTCAAAGAATGGAACAGCAGCAGGGAAACCCAATGATGACATCAAAGGCACAGAACTGGCCAGGTGTCCGAGGATAAAATCTACTCTACTGGTGATCTGGAGGTATGGCTGTGGAATAGGAACTTTTTCCCACTGCTCTTCTGATAGACTGGGAATAATGACTAAAAGTCACTTGAAAACTCAACAAAGAGTAATCAGAGTTTCTGTGGGGACTCCCTAGGCCATGGAGCATTGCTTGGCTCCAGCTATTCTGGCTGGTAATGGAGTATAGATTGGGCCTGGGACTTTAGATCCTCAGGTGTGGGAGTCTCTTTGCATAACTATTATACTATCTGCTCTCTTTCATCTCCTGGTCAAGAGTGAATGATTAAGCTTAAAAAAACTACTTATAAGACAGACTTCTGGAGGTGGGGCTACAGAGCAGCAGCAGATGTGTTTTTTCTCCTCTCCTCTCCTCTCCTCAAACTAGGAATACCAAAGGAGACCACCTGGGACCTTTGTCATCAAAACACTACAAAAACTGGGAAAAGATGGAAAATTCCTCAAGATAGTGGAGTTTGCTATATACAGCAAACCTATAGCCAACATCATACTCAATGGTGAAAAACTGGAAACATTTCCCCTCAGATGAGGTACTAGATAGGGCTGCCCACTATCACCATAATTATTCAGCATAGTGTTGGAAGTTCTTGCTGTAGCAATTAGGCAGGAGGAAGGAATTAAAGGGATACAGATTGGAAGAGAAGATGCCAAATGCTCCTTATTAGCACATGACAGGATAGTATACATAGAAAAAAACTAAAGAATCCAGCAAGAAGCTTTTGGAAATCATCAGGCAAGACAGTAAGATGTCAGGCTACAAAATTAATATATAAAAGTCAGTGGAATTCCTATATGCAAACAGTAAGTTAGAAGAAGATGAAATCCAGAAATCAATTCCTTTGACTATAGCAACAGAAACAATAAAATATCTAGGAGTAAACCTAATCAAAGCAGTGAAAGATCTGTATACTGAAAATTATGTCACTACTCAAGGAAATTGAAAAAGACACAAAGAAGTGGAAAGATATTCCATGTTCATGGGCTGAAAGAATTAACATCATTAAAATGAATATAGTACCCAGAGCCATATACAAATTTAATGCTATCTCCATCCAGATCACATTCTATTTAGGAGAATAGAATAAATGCTACAAATGTTTATCTGGAACCAGAAAAGACCTAGAATTGCCAAGACAATCTTGAGAAGAAAGAACAGAACTGGAGGCATCACACTCCAAGATCTCAAATTGTATTATAGGGCCATTGTCATCAAAACTGCTTTGTACTAGAACATGAATAGACACACTGAACAATGGAATAGAATTGAGAGCACAGAAGAAAGCCCCTACATCTATGGACAATCTAACCTTTGACAAAGGTGCCCAGACTATTACATGGGGAAAGCAGAGTCTCTTCAACAAATGTTGTTGGGGAAAATGCATACAAACATGTAGAAGAATGAGATTGAACCACTATATTTCACCAAACACAAAAGTAAATTCCAAATACTTGGACGTTAGACCAGAAACTATCAGATACTTAAAGGAAAATATTGGCAGAACTCTTTTCTGCATAAATTTTAAAGACATCTTCAATGAAATAAACCCAATTACAAAGAAGACTAAGGCAAGAATAAATCTATGGGACTCCATCAAATTAAAAACCTTCTGCACAGCAAAAGAAACCACTACTCAAACCAAGAGACTCCTCACAGAATGGGAGATCTTTACATGCCAGACAAGAGGCTAATAACCAAAATATATAAAGAACTTGCCAAACTCAACAACAAGAAAACAAATGACCCCATCCAAAAATAGGGAGAGGACATAGACAGAATATTCACCACAGAAAGGATCCAAAAGGCCGAGAAACAACATGAAAAACTGCTCCCAAGTCTTTGATTGTCAGAGAAATATGCAAATAAAGACAACAATGAGATACCACTTCACTCCTGAGAGAATGTCATACATCAGAAAAGGTAACAGCAGCAAATGCTGGAGAGGTTGTTTAAAGGAACCCTCCTGCACTGCTGGTGGGTATCTAAATAGGTCCAACCTCTGTGGAGAGCAGTCTGGAGAACTCTCAGAAGGCTAGAAATGGACCTACCCTATGATCCTGCAATTCCTCTCCTGGGGATATATCCTAAGGAACACAACACTCCCATCCAAAAAGATTTCTGTAAACCTTTGTTCACAGCAGCACAATTTGTAATAGCCAAAACCTGGAAGCAACGCAGATGTCCAACAACAGATGAGTGGCTGAGCAAGTTGTGGTATATATACACAATGGAATACTACTCAGCTGTAAAAAATGGTGACTTCACAGTTTTCAACTGATCTTGGATGGACCTTGAAAAATTCATGTTAAGTGAAATAAGTCAGAAACAGAAGGATGAATATGGGATGATCTCACTCTCAGGCAGAAGTTGAAAAACAAGATCAGAAAATAAAACACAAGTAGAACATGAACTGGAGTTTTAGTATTGCAAATTAAAAAGACTCTGGGGTGGTTGGCAGAAGGGTGAGGGTGGGAGAATACAGGTCCAAAAGGGATGACAGAGGACCTAGTGGGTGTTGTATTGGAAAACTGGAAAATGTTATGAATGTACAAACTATTGCATTTACTGTTGAATGTAAAACATTAATTCCCCAATAAAGAATTTTTTTTTAAAAAACCTACTCGTATTAAAAACAAACAAAAAACCCCCTCTGATTGGCTCCATCTCACATAGCCTGTAGGGAAGATAAATTACTATCAACATAAGAAGGGTTTAATAGCCACTGTGCTTCACTTCAGAGATTGAGATAAAATAAAAACAACTTTTAAGATGTGCAACTGTGAAATTTTACATACCAAACTTAAACACAAGTGAATCCAGGCAAGTGTGATCAATGAATTGAAAAGCAGTGAAAGAGAGATCCTTCAAAACTGCAGAAGTTGTATTCAGCATAATAAAGTGCTATTCCAATCATCCACTTCTGTCTTTAATATGAACACAAAAGAACCTACTGCCCATATTCCAAAAGGTGTGTCAACATTAGACTAACAACTCCACTCATTCCTGAAACAAAGGCCAAAGGTGACCAGCTTCAGGGATCCAGGAACCAACTGACCAGAAACCACCTCATACTATACATATAAACAGCAACACCTAGGATTTTTCTGTAAATTTAATAACACACCACATATAATGGTCAGACCAAAAAGAAACATTGGAGAAATTAACCATGACAAAAGCCCAGAAAAAAATCTGAAACAGCTAGGAGCAACTATCAATGAGGACAACATCTAAACACTAATAGATGCACTAATCATAGTGATATCAGAAATAGAGAAACCACAAATGAGACTCTGAGAGAAAACACTATCCTGAGCTCATTAGAGAGCTGAATGATGAAATATCTGAGTTAAGAGCACAACTAGCTGAACAAGCTAATAAAATACCTAAACAGAATAAAAAAATAGTTGAGGTACACAGTTGTGGAAATTAACAGTTATTTCAATATTATTTCAATCCCTGAGTTGGAGCACAGAGGCTGTTAAAAGCCCCTTTTGTTCTTTTTCTTCCCTGTAGGGTATGGGAGACTGAGTTCTTTTAAACTATAAGTAGGCTTCTTAGCTTAATCATTCACTCCTAAACAAGAGATAAAGCAGAGTGGGGGATAGATAGCACAGAGATTATTCAAAGAGACTCTCACACCCCAAGGATCCAAATCTTTAAACTCAATTCATCTTCTCTCCCAAGCTGGGCAGCACTGCTGGCCCTGTGAGTTTCTAAACAAGTCCTGTTTATAGTCTGTAGGTTCTGAGGCAATTATTCATAATTTTCTCATCAGGAGAACAATGGGGAAAGGCTCCCACTATACAGCCTTAATGATAGGCCACCAAGGTGCAGATCTTCTCTTGAGTTTCCTGGTCAGTTCTCTGTTCCCAGTTGGCAGTACAGGGCCTCCCTCCTTCTCCAGCCTCTGAGGGAAGTAGCAATGGAGACTCACAATTGCATTTGGTGAGACTTAGGTGAGTCCTAGGTGAGTCCTCTCCTCCCTTAAGCAATCTTTTTGTTGGTAAAACAGACTGGAGGTGGTGCTTCAACTGGTAAACTGCCAGAGTATTACCAGCTGCTCAATCTTTCATCAGGCTCCTCTCTGTGTAGGAGCCACATGTGTTTGCACTCACCAGTGGTTTGGTGGGTTCCTGAAGTCGTTCTAGTTCTGCATTGTTACATTCTCAGGAGAAAGGCTTTTAACTAAGACTACTATATCCTGCTAGACTGTCATTCACACTAAATGGAGGCATTAAAAACTTCTCAGACAAGCAACAATTGAAAGAATCAACTATCACCAAGTCTGACCTTCAAGAAGTTCTAAAAGATCTCCTATAAACAGTCATAATATCACAATAAACATGCCACAGTAACATAATAGCAATACAGTGATAGTAGGAGAGTTCAACACCCCACTCTTTCAACTTGACACATCATCTAAGCAGATAATTAATAATGAAATTTGGGAAGTAAATTAAGAGATAGATAAACTAGAACTATTGAACATTTACAAGGCCATTCACCACAAGAAAGTGGAATACATTTTCCATTCAAATCACATGAGACATGCTAAAAAATAGACCATTTGTTAGGCCATAAAAAACAGTGTAAATAAATTCAAGAGCATTGACATCATCCCACCATCTTCTCAGACCACTGTGAAATTAAATTAACACTTAACAACAAACAAAAAAATTAGTAAAATTCTCAAAATATGGAAACTCCACAGTGCACTACTTAAGAACTACTGGGGCAAAGAGGAAATTAAGGAAGATTTTAATTTCTAGTCGGGCGTTAGCTCAATGGGTCAAGCGCATGTGTGCAAGGCACAAGGAGCAGGGTGAGGATCTCGGTTCAAGGCCCTGGCTCCCCACCTGCAGGGGAGTCATTTCACAGGCGGTGAAGCAGGACTGCAGGTGTCTTTCTCTCCCCCTCTCTCTGTCTTCCCCTCCTCTCTCCATTTCTCTCTGTCCTATCCAACAACTATGACAACAATAATAACTACAACAATAAAAAAGTCAATAAAAGGGAATAAATAAATATTAAAAAATAAAATAAAATAAATGTTTCAAGGACACAATAAAAATGAAGACACAAGCTATCAAAATATTTGGGACACAGCTAAGGCAGTACTGAGAGGAAAGTTCATAGCCATACAAATAAGTATTAAGAGAAAGAAAAAGCTCAAGTAAGCAACTTGACAACACACCTTAAAGAAGAACAGGAACTTAGAAGAACAGGAACAAAGGAACCCTAAAGCAATCAGGACTAAAATAACTAAAAATTGGGGCAGAAATAATTAACATGAAAAATAAGAGGATCATAACAAGGTCAATGAAGCTAAATTTTGGTACTTTGAAAGGGTAAACAAAACTGAAAAACCCTTAGCCAGACTCACAAAAAAAAAAAGAGTAAAAATACTCAAATAAATAGGATTGTGAATGAAAGAGGAAATATCACAACAAACACCACAGAAATCAAAAATATCATGTGAGGCTTCTATGAAAAACTATATGCCACCAAACTAGAGAAACTGGCAGAAATGGAAGAGTTCCTAGATATATACAAACTTCGAAAATAAAATAGAGAAACCAGAAAATATGAACAGGCTAATCAAAGCTAAAGAAATTGAAACAGTTATCAAAAACTTTCCCAAGAAAAAAATCCTGGACCAAGTAGTTTTACAAATGAATTCTACAAACCCTTCAAGGAAGAGTCAATATCACTACTTTTTGGCATTTTTTTTAGGCTGAGTAGGTCACAAAACAGAAATGTCTTTTTTTTTTTTTTGCTCTTATTTTATTTAGTTTTTAATTTTTTTTTACAATTCTAGAGACTGGATGTATGAGAGGTTAGGATACCAGCATGGTCACATTCTGGTGAGAGATCTCTTCCTGGCTTGCTGATGAACACTTTGCTCTAATATTTTAGCATGAACATGGAGAGAACATTCCATTTCTTTATCTTCTTATAAGACTACCAATCACATTGAATTAGGACCACAATCATTATCTTATTCAAACTTTACCTCCTAAAATTTTTATCTCTAAATATGATTAGACTTTAGGAGACTTGTTTCAGTCTGGAGCAGTGTGCTTAATAATTGCAATTACTAAGTGCCTGCTATGTACCAGATACAGTTATAAGTATTTATGTACTATATAACTTGATTCTCACAATTCTATGATGTGGATATTTTATGTCATTTTCTCCTTTTTCCAAATGAGAAAGCAGAGAAGGGTCATGTAACTCACTAATTTCAGTTAGTAAGTTGCAAACTCAGAATTTGAGCCTAGGTGGTCATATGTACTTAAAGGGGCAGAACCTGAGATCTTGGGTCCTCAAATAAGAAATTCATTTTGCATAATAGTCATCATGCTATCTTTAGGGCCCATTTAACCCTTCAATTTTTTTTTTAATTCCTCAGAGTTTAAAAGTTTAGTCTCTCTTCCCAGCTTCAACACCAATTGCCACCTTCAGATAAACAAGTCACCAGTGATTTTCAGATTGGGAGTATGAATCAACTGTTCAGTGGAGAAGCAATTTCAGAAGCCAGACCTTCCACCTTCTGCACCCCATAATGATCCTGGGTCCATACTCCCAGAGAGATAAAGAATAGGAAAGCTTTCAGTGGAGGGGATGGGAAACAGAACTCTGGTAGTGGGAAATGTGTGGGATTTTACCCCTCTATGGTTTTGTCTTTTTGAAATTTTATTTTGTAAGTAAATTTAATTTAATTTTTTAAAAGTTCCAAATAATATAAAAAAAATCAGAAATAGCAATATCTCACCTAAGTGAAAATAAGACTTTCAGAAACCTCTAGCATCAGAGTATGAGTGATTATCCAGAAAAAAATTACTTTTTAGGCTAAACTTACCAAAAAATCAAAATCACAACAAACAGAAAAATAATTCCCCTGAATGTAAAGCAAGAGACACTGGGAAACTTAAATGTAAAAATATTATTATGAAAGTTTAACAGAATGAGAGCATTCCAAACAGAGGTATGCATGGTGTATACATGGGATTCTAACAATTATTACAGGGTTTTACATTGTAAGGGAATTCAGGGGTCGTCTGGCTAATACACTTATCAAATCATCCTGTTGTATAAGTCAAAACTAGTATTTTCTTATGTCAAATATGTCTCAATAATATTTGGGGAAAATGTTTAAAAATAAAATTGAATTAACCCTTATAAACATATCTTGAGCACCTCATGTATGTCAATCTCAGAGAGGCAAAGGTAAAAAAAATTTGGGTTCCATTTTCAAGGAGAAAAACACATATCTTCTAACTTATTGGTGTTACATACTACAGCAAGAAAAAAAGGTTGTAAGAGCACTGAAAGAAAATAAAGCAGATGTAAATCACAAGATCACAAAGCAGACAAAACTTGATATAGAAGGGTGAGTAAAGGTCTGAACATACCCTGAAGAAAGAGGGAATACCTCTACTTTTAAAGCTCTTTCAAAAGATTGAAGACAAAGGAGTCTCCCCTTTCAGTTTCTATGAAGCCAACATCACTCTAATACCAAAAGCAGACACACACACACACACACACACACACACACACACACACACAACTACAGACCAATAACTCTGATGAATATAGATGGTAAAATATTGAACAAAATCCTAGCTAACCAAATTGTACATCATGACAAAGTGGGATTTATCCCAGGGATACAAAGGTGGTTTAATATACATAAATCAATCAATGTGATCCACCACATCAATAAAAGCAAGACCAAAAACCACATGGTCATATCAATAGATGCAGAGAAAGTCTTTGACAAAAATCTAACATCCCTTTATGATCAAAATGCTACAAAAAAATGGGAATAGATGGAAAATTCATCAAGATAGTGGAGTCCATATACAGCAAATCTACAGCCAACATCATACTCGATGGTGAAAAACTGGAAGCATTTCACCTCAGATCAGGTACTAGATGGGGCTGCCCACTGTCACCATTATTATTCAACATAGTGTTGGAAGTTCTGGCCATAACTATCAGGCAAGAGTAAGGAATTAAAGAGATACAGACTAGAAGAGAAAAAGTCAAACTCTCACTACTTGCAGATGATATGATAGTATACATAGAGAAACCTAAAGAATCCAGTAGAAAGCTCTTGGAAATTATCAAGCATATAGTAAAGTGTCAGGCTACAAAATTAGCATACAAAAGTCAGTGGCATTACTTTATGCAAACACTAAGTGAGCAAAAGAAAAAAATTCAGAAATCAATTCCTTTTACTATAGCAACAGAAACAATAAATCTAGAAATAAACCTAACAAAAGAAGTGAAAGACCTGTACACTGAAAATTATGAGTCACTATTCAAGGAAACAGAAAAAGACACAAAGAAGAGGAAAGATATTCCATGTACATGGGTTGGAAGGATTAACACCATCAAAATGAATATTCTACCCTGAGCCATATACAAATTTGATGCAATCCCCATCAAAATCCTATGCAATTTTTAGGATAATAGAACAAAAGCTACAAATGTTTATCTGGAACCAGAAAATACCTTGAATTGTCAAAACAATCTTGAGAAGAAAGAACTAGAGGCATCACACTCCCAGATCTCAAATTGTATTATAGGGCCAATGTAATAAAAACTGCCTAGTACTGGAACAAAAATAGACACACTTACCAGTGGAATAGAATTTAGAACCCAAAAATAAGCCTCCACATCTATGGACATCTAATTTCTGATAAAGGTACCTAGACTATTAAATGGGGGAATGAGAGTCTCTTCAACAAGTAGTGTTGAACAAATTGAGTTGAAACATGCAGAAGAATGAAACTGAACCACCACATTTCATCAGTCACAAAAGTAAATTCCAAGTGTATCAAGGACTTGGATGTTAGACTAGAAACTATCATATACTTAGAGGACAATATTGGCAGGCCTCTTTTCCATCCAAATTTTAAGGGCATCTTCAATGATATGAACCCAATTACAGTGAACACTAAAACAAAAATAAACCAGTGGGACTACATCAAATTAAAAAGCTTCTGCTCAGCAAAAGAAACCACTACCCAAAGAGACCTTACAGAATGGGGATCTTAACATGCCATACATCAGACAAGAGGCTAATAACAAAAAATATAAAGAACTCACTAAACTCAGCAACCAGAAAAACAATAATCTCATCCAAAAATGGGGAGAGGATATGAAAAGAATGCTCAACAATTTGTTCTGCTTTATATCTTAACCCTTTTTTAGCCACCAGGTTCCAGATGCTACCATGACTCCAAGCTGACTTCCCTGGGCAGATGACCCCACCAATGTGTCCTGGAAACCCGCCTCCCCAGATCCCTGCCCCACTAGGCAAAGAGAGAGACAGACTGGAATTATGAACCAACCTGCCAATGCCCATGTTCAGCAGGAAAGCAACTACAGAAGCCAGACTTTCCACCTTCTGTACCCCATAATGATCCTGGGTCCATACTCCCAAAAGGATAAAGAATAGGAAAGCTTTCAAGGAGGGGATGGGATAGGGAGTTCTGGTGGTGGGAATTATGTGGAATTGTTCCCGTCTTATCCTATGGTCTTGTCAAAATCTCCATTTTATAAATAAAAAAAATTTTTTTAAAGAATATTCACCACAGGGGAGTCGGGCTGTAGCGCAGCGGGTTAAGCGCAGGTGGCGCAAAGCACAAGGACCGGCATAAGGATCCCGGTTCGAGCCTCGGCTCCCCACCTGCAGGGGAGTCACTTCACAGGCGGTGAAGCAGGTCTGCAGGTGTCTTTCTCTCCTCCTCTCTGTCTTCCCCTCCTCTCTCCATTTCTCTCTGTCCTATCCAACAACGACAACAACAATAATAACTACAACAATAAAACAACAAGGGCAACAAAAGGTAATAAATAAATAAAATAAATATAAAAAAGAAAGGGGAGATATTTTTCAAAAAAAAATTAAAAAAAAAAAAAAAGAATATTCACCACAGAGGAGATACAAAAAACCAATAAACATATGAAAAAATGCTCCAAGTCATTGATTATCAGAGAAATGCAAATAAAGGCAACAATTCCTGTGAGAATGTCATACATCAGAAAAAGTAGCAGAAACAAATGGTGGAGAGGTTGTGTGCACTGCTGGTGGGAATATAAATTGGTCCAAGCCCTGTGGAGAGCAATCTGTAGAAATATCAAAAGGTGGGAGTCGAAGCGGTAGCGCAGCAGGTTAAGCACACGTGGCGCCAAGCACAAGGACCGTCGTAATGATCCCGGTTCAAGCCCCCAGCTCCCCACCTGCAGGGGAGTCACTTCACAGGCGGAGAAGCAGGTCTGCAGGTGTCTGTCTTTCTCTCCCCCTCTCTGTCTTCCCCTCCTCTCTCCATTTCTCTCTGTCCTGTCTAACAACGATGACATCAATAACAACAACAATAAAAAAACAAGGGCGGGAGTCAGGCTGAGCGCAGCGGGTTAAGCGCAGGTGGCGCAAAGCACAAGGATCGGTATAAGGATCCCGGTTCAAGCCCCGGCTCCCCACCTGCAGGGGAGTCGCTTCACAGGCGGTGAAGCAGGTCTGCAGGTGTCTATCTTTCTCTCCTCCTCTCTGTCTTCCCCTCCTTTCTCCATTTCTCTCTGTCCTATCCAACAACGACAACAACAATAATAACTACAACAATAAAACAGCCAGGGCAACAAAAGGGAATAAAATAAAAATAAAAATAAAAATAAAAAAAACAAGGGCAACAAAAGGGAAAATAAATATTTTTTAAAAATTTTAAAAAATAAAATAAAAAATAAAAAAATATATCAAAAGGCTAGAAATGGGCCTACCTTATGACCCTGCAATTCCTCTCCTGGGGATGTATCCTAAGAAACTAAACACACCCATCCAAACAAATCTGTGTATGTCTATGTTCAAAGCAGCACAATTTGTAATAGTCAAACCTGGAAGCAACCCAGGTGTCCAACAACAGATAAGAGATTGAGTAAATTGCGGTATATATGCATAATGATATAACTCACATTCACATCATCTGAGATGAAGCTTGAAGAAATCATGTTAAGTGAGATAAGTCAGAAAGAGAATGAATATGGGATAAGCCTATTCATAGACGGAAGTTAAAAAATAAGAACAGAAGGGAAAAACACAAAGCAGATATTGGACTGGGTTGGTAGATTGCACCAAAGTAAAAGACACTGGGGGGGGGGGGGATTTAGGTTCTGTAACATGAGGGTGTTAGATTCTTATATGGAAAACTGTGAATTGTTACACATGTACAAACTACTGTATTTTACTGTTGACTGTAAACATTAATCCCCCAATATAAGAAAAAAAAGTAACATTTTAAATCACTCTCTTGTCTTCTGTAGTAGAGAAAATGGTCACATCAACAGGAAATAGAGAAGAGATAAACATTCTTCTGTTAGCCTGTGTACTGTTTAGGCATTCAAGGTAAGACAGGGCACACGCTTCTGCAGTGTTGGGTCACAACACTGAGCAGTGTTGCCAGACATAAAGAAGAAGTATGAAGAGACCATAGTTCCTAAGACACTCACTCCTCTGGGATTTCCTTGCCTGGCTGAGCAAAGGGAAGAACTGAACTGGAAGTTCCCATAGGTCATGGGCAAGGGAAGCAGAAAGATCAATTTGCTATGGTAGGATATCCCAGTGCTATCCCATGACTGGCATGGCCTCAGGGAAATACCTGTTATGTAACTAATCTCTGAAATGATTCACCCAATCATGCAACATGGTTAAAATGCTACATTCTTTGTCATCAAAATCCCCATTAATTTTTTTTTTTCAAGTCATCACTCCCACAGAGTCAGCTGATTCTGGGAAGACTCTGTCATGGTTTGACATCCTCATTTTCCAAGCCTAAAAAGATTCTCCAGGGACAGCAAGTCAACTGAGTCTGCATTTCCCAAGCTTCTGCTATATACACCCTGCATGACTATGGACAAGAAGTCTCATGCCAGGCTTTTTTTTTTTTTTTTGACTGTTTAAAAAGAAATGACAATATCTTCCAGGACGCAGTCAGCATATCCATGTGCCATTAAAGATATGAGCAATTGTGTAAATATATAGAACACTAAACTGGAGGAGAGTGTTGGCCCATCCAGGAAAGCATACACACTACCAAGCATACACACGACCAAGACCTAGGTTCTAGCCCCTGGTCCCCAACTGAAAGGAGGGGGAGGGGGGCTTCATGAGTGGTGGAGTACTATCACTATCTTTTCTTCTTTATCTCTCTCCCCTGCCCCTCTTTCTCTGTGTTCCTCATCCTTTATCAAAGTAAAGGAAAAGAATGGCCACCTAAACAGTGATATTTTGTAAGCACTGCAACCTACCAATAATCCTAATGGCAAATAATAATAATAACAATAGAAAGAGGTCAAGGGTCAAGTGGTTCTGCAAAGGATTTTCATGACTGTGGCCCTGAGGTCCCAGGTTCAAACCCCTGCACCACCGGGGGGGGGGGTGTGGAATCATTAAACAGAGAAATTAGAAGAATGGAAGAAATGAAAGGAATAAGAAGGAAGGAAGGAAGGAAGGGAAAGAGGAGAAGAGGAAGGGAGGGAGGAAGGGAGGAAGGGAGGAAGGGAGGGAGGGATGGAGGGAAAGGTCAGGGCAGTGGCACATCCAACAGAACATACAAGCCATTATGTGGAGGACCTGGGTTCAAGCCCCGAGTCCCCTGAAGAAGTGAAACTTCGCAAGCAGTGAAGCAGTGCTGCAGGTATCTAGGTTTTCCTTTCCTAATCTCTCCCTTTCAGGGCGGAGCAAAGATAGAGACATGGAGACAACACCTGGTGTGAGTTCCTAAAAGAAGCAACTTTCAACCTAATCTCTCTCTTTCTATCTCTGTATAGGAAAGTAAAGGAAAGGGAAGGGAAGGGAAGGGAAGGGAAGGGAAGGAAAGGGAAGGGAAGGGAAGGGAAGGGAAGGGAAGGGAAGGGAAGGGAAAGAGGGAAGGGAAGGGAAAGAGGGAAGGGAAGGGAAAGAGGGAAGGGAAGGGAAAGAGGGAAGGGAAGGGAAGGGAAGGGAAGGGAAGGGAAGGGAAGGGAAGGGAAGGGAAGGGAAGGAAGGAAAAGGAAGGGAAGGGAAGGGAAGGGAAGGGAAGGGAAGGGAAGGGAAGGGAAGGGAAGGGAAGGGAAGGGAAGGAAGGAAAAGGAAGGGAAGGGAAGGGAAGGGAAGGGAAGGGAAGGGAAGGGAAGGGAAGGGAAGGGAAGGGAAGGGAAGGGAAGGAGGGAAGGGAAGGGAACAAAAGGAAGGGAGGAGGGAAAGATGGAAGGAAGGGAGGAAATTAAACTGCAGGTGGGGGATGGAGCAGATAAATCTATAGATGTTAATATCCAACCTGAAGTCACAAATGTTTAGAATGATCCCCTCAGGTTTGTCAAAAGTGTCAGTTAATTCCACTTCCCTAACCCCCAAACCCTAGCAGGGCATAGTACATGGTGATTTCCTTTCCTGGCTCAATGTGGAGGAAGTAACATGTGGGGGTTTCCATAGTTCTTTCCACAGTTCAAGAGAGTAGAAATAACAGGGTTTCCTGTAGTGACTTAGCCATAGAACTCCAGGATTATAAGTGAGACCCATGAATGAACAAGAAGCAATTATATATCCAGGAATGGTGGTCGGTTGTTAGTCCTGAGCTGACTTTCCCAGATAAAACTAGGGTGGCAGATGATGCCAAAAGTGTAGACTAGGCTCCAAGTCACACTTTTTATAAAATGTCCTGTTGTGCTCAAAAGATGGATCGTGGCATCCCACTAGTCCTGCCCTGGACCATTTAAATGGGCATAGCTGGCTGTAAGCTCATGAGGCACTCCCCCTTCTATAAGAATCTAAAGTTTGTCTAGATCATTTCTCTTAAACTAGGAAATTTGCCCAAGGTCACATGGATAGTAACTGGATAACTGGAGAAACAGGGCTCCCAGTATAAGTATGTTAAACTATAGAACTCATGGGTTGATGGTTGTGTGTATCTCAAATGTCCCTTTAAGGAAAAACAGTGGTTCCAGTTGAGTTTGAAAGGTAGCAAGGTCTATGCTGAGAATACCAGGGTTCATGAGGCTAACTCAAACAGATTGATTAAAGAGGTTCCATGCTTTGCCATGTATACAACCCAGGTTTGAGTCTAACCCCCACTATATTAAAGGAAGTGGTGTGGTCTTTTTCTGTCTCTCTTTCTCTCTAAAAAAAAAAAAAAAAAATCTCAAAGACAGGCAGCTTCATAGGTCTCAAGAGTTGTCTTTTTTTTTTTTTTTCTTACATGGCAATCTCTGAGGCTGAAGCCACTCTGGATGACTATTTTAGGTAGAGACAGAGAGGTGGAGAGTGAAGGAGACCACAGTTTTGAAGCTTCCTTCAGTGCAGTGGTAGCCAGGTTCAAACATGGAACATGGGTTACACACATGACAAAGTAGTGGGTTATCCAAGTAAGTTCTTTCACCAAAGTGAGTTCTCATTATTTTTATCTGCCAGAATATATCTCCTCTTCCCGACTCTCTTATTGTCTAGGTCACCAATTGCTCAATACTATTTTGTCTGTTAATGAATATTGCACTTGCTATATATTCACTGCAGATTACTGGATGCTTATAGGGCTAAAAGAGTAATCAAAAGAAGGTTTTCAATCTTCCAGCAGCTGGGGGTGGAAGTACAGTTATAAAAAGTAAAGCAGGGAGTAGGGCAGTAGTGCATCGGGTTTAGCGCAGGTGGCGCAAAGTACAAGGACCAGTGTAAGGGTGCTGGTTCGAGGCCTGGCTCCCCATCTGCAGGGGAGTCGCTTCACAGGCAGTGAAGCAGGTTTGTAGGTGTCTTTCTCTCCTCTCAATTTGTCTTCCCCTCCTCTCAATTTCTCTCTGTCCTATTCAATGACAGCAGCAACAACAACAACAACAATAATAATAATAACCACACAATGAGGAAAAATAACAGGGCAACAAAAAAAGGGGAAAAAAAGTAAAGCAAAAGTACTAATGTTTGGCACCTGGTCCATAGAAGTCATGAGAGGAAAATCAAGTTCTTTGATACAAACATAATTTTTCTCTTCTTTCACTCTTTTGTTTTATTTATTTATTTAGTAAGTTAGTTAGTTAGTTATTGCCACCATGGTTATTGGTACCTACACAATTTCACTGTTCCTAGCAGCCATTTATTCATTTTAATTTTTTTCTATATAGAGAGTGAAAAACAGAAACATAGAGGGAATAAGAGAGAAGAGAGACCCCATAGCACTGTTGCATGGCTTGTGAAGCTTCCCCCCTTGCAGATGCTCCCATGTGGTGGCTGGGGGGCTGAAACTGGATCTTTATGAGGTGAGACATGTCTTGGTCTCAAAATTTGTTTGTTTGTTTTTGTGGTGACCTAGAAGGTGGCACAGTGGATAAAGCACTCAAGCATGAGGTTCTGAGTTCAATCCCAACATTACACAAGCCAGAATGATTCTGTACTTCTCTTTCTCATTAATTAAATACTCAATCAGTTAAAATCATTAAAAATTAAAGAAGGGGGCTGGGTGGTGGTGCACCTAGTTAATTGTACATATTGCCATGCACAGGGACCCAAGTTCAAGCTGCTGGTCCCCACCTGCAGGGGAAAAGTTTCATGAGTAGTGAAGCAGGGCTGCTGGTTCTTTGTATCTGTCTCCTTCTCTATTCCCCCCCCCTCTGTGTCTTTCTATTCTAACAAATAAAGTAAACAAAGTTTTTTTTTAAATAATAGGGGCCAGGTGGTGGCGCACCTGGTTGAGCGCACATGTTACAATGTGCAAAGACCCAGGTTTGATCCCCTGGTTCCCACCTGCAGGGGGAAAGCTTCACAAGTGGTGAAGCAGGGCTGCAGGTGTCTCCCTGTCTTTCTCCCTCCCTATCACCTTCTTTCCTCTCGATTTCTACCTGTCTCTATCCAATAAATAAATAAAGGTAATTAAAAAATAATCATAAATAAAATATTTTTAAAAATAAAATGGAGCTGGGTGGCAGTGTAGCAGGTTAAGCATACATGGCGCAAAGCGCACGGACCAGCATAAGGATCCCAGATCGATCCCCTGGCTCCCCACCTGCAGGAGTGTCGCTTCATGGGCAGTGAAGCAAGTCTGCAGATGTCTGTCTTCCCATCCTTTCTCGATTTCTCTCTGTCCTATCCAACAACAACAACAACAACACCAACAACAAAGATAAACAACAAGGACAATAAAAGGGAAAAATAACCTCCAGGAGGAGTGGATTCATAGTGTAGGCACCGAGCCCCAGCAATAACCCTGAAGGCATAAACAAACAAACAAACAAAATACTTTCTCTAAGCTAAAGTTCTTTGTCATCAAGATAGTCTTGAGCACTCAATGTTGGTAGGGATTGCCCCATTCTTCGAAGAGAGGTTGGGTCAACATACTCTGCCACTGGAGGAAGATGGGGTCTCACAATCAATGCAGGCTAGAATGTTCTTAGCTATGACTACAGAATGTGAACTCAGACCTACAGGGATGCAGAGGCTGCACAAGCTCCTGTGCTAAATATGGGTCCCAGATCAAATGGATGGGGTTTACAGTTAACAATATTTTTTATTACAGTTAAAAGTATTTATATACTTTTCCCATATTTGGGAGCTACTCTCTGCCCTGATCCAACTTTCTAGTCCTATTTCCAACTCTGACACCATCTCCCCAGACAATACTTTAAGTTCATCTGCATGTTAGTTTTCAGGCTCACGAAAAATTAGTAAAGTCATAGGCCATTTGGAATATACCTAAAATAGACCTACTAGCTTTTTTCAAAATGGAGACCCCAAGTCTCATCTGCTCTATTCTTACTGTTAAGTTCCTGATTATTAAACAATTTGTTCTGCTTTATATCTTAATGCCTTTTCAGCCATCAAGTTGCAGATACTGCCATGTCACCAACCTGACTTCCCTGGGCAAATGACCTCACCAATGGTCCCTGAAACCCCACCTCTCCAGAGCCCTGTCCCACCAGGAAAAGATAGAAACAGGTTTGGGCTATGGAATGACCTGCCAATGCCCATGTCCAGCAGAGAAGTAATTACAGAAGCCAGACCTTCTAGTTTATGCACCCCATAATGATACTGGGTCTGTGCTCCCAGAGGAATAAAGAACAGTAAAGCTTCCAGTGGAGGGGATGGGATATGGAACTCTGGTAGTGGGAACTGTATGGAATTGTACCCGTCTTATCCAATGGACTTGTCAATCACTATTAAATCAATAATAATTTTTTTAAAAGATAATCTTCAGCTTATCTAATGATAGCGTATTAGTTTACTCCATCCTGATGGAAGTTGCCTGAAAATGGGCTGGGGAGATAGCATAATGATTATGTAAAAAAACTTTCATGTCTAACCTTCTGAGACCCCAGATTCAATCTCCAGCACCACCACAAGCCAAAGCTGAGCAGTGCTCTGGTCTCACTCAATCTCTGATTCTTTCTTTCTGATCTCTCTCATTAAAATAAATTTTAAAATATACTTAAAAATAGAAGTTCTAGCAAAAATCTTCAATTTAATGTTCCTATATACCCCTTCTTCTGTTTTTGCTAACAAAGAAGTATAGTCTCCACCAGTTATTGTTTCTTTTTCCCCTAAACATTCTTAACATGTCAAAACTTCATTTGGATCTTTCTGAGACCAGTGAAACTGGTAGGAATGTGATCAAAGACCGTGTTCATAAGGAACATACATGTACTACACATGGGCAGGCTATGGTAGCTTCAGTCATTTCAAGTCACTTAGAAGCAGTTTAAGGATTAATGGTCTCTTACACACACACACACACACACACACACACACACACACACACACACACACGCTAATCTTTTCCTTCTCAGACAGCTGTAGCAATAGAATAGAGCGGCCATTCTCTCTACTGTGCTTGTGTCAGCATTTCTTACACAACTCTGTTTGTGCAAGTCTATCAGGCTTGGCTGGAAAATTGCCCTGTGGGTCTGTAATTCTGGAGATAGTACCATCAGACTGTTCTGATCCAGTTTTTGCAGTTTTTTCCTTTTCAGAGCTGTCTGCTCATTATGGGATCCCCGAGGGAGGTTGCAATGTTTTTAAGCTGTTGAGTTTCTTAAAAGAAATAAGATTATCTACCTGAAAAGCCAGGACAGGGTTTTAGTATTACCATTCATTAATCAACCACAAATAAATTCCTTTGGTTCTTCATAGTTCTATCAAAATTATGTTTAAGAGATAAGAAAGTAGTAGATCTGGTGAAATATTGAGATATGCATTAGGTCTGATTCTCTTTCATAATTTTTTTTCAGTCTCTAAAATCTGGAACTAAGGACAATTGCTTGCATGATATTTTCACTTTCCAGTGAAGTGCTTCACTCTGATGCTCAGTGGTGCTACAGAAATAGGTACTTCAATTTCTAGAGCATTATTCTAAGTTTGCTTCCACTTTAAAACATGCAGTTATCTCATTTCTCATAGTAGTGGCAAGAATCAAAGTGTATCCTTATAAATAATGTTGGGGGCAATAAAGCAACTCGATAGAGTAGTTTTTGTTTATTTTAATCATTTGTCTTTATCTTCTACAGGCTGCAAAGGTAGATTGAGGCTGGGAAGTACACAAATGTCAAAGTCAGTACACCTAGAACTGAATATCAGTTTGGCAGCTATGTGAACCTTATTCTCCTCAATCACTAATCAGTGAAAAAAATACTGTATTTGAAGGGATTTGAGTGTTAAGGATTTTTTTTTCCCCACCAGGTATGTCACTGGGGCTCAGTGCCTAGAGAACTCTACCACTCCCAGTGGCCTTTTTCTTTCTTCTTCTTCTTCTTCTTTTTTTTTTTTTAAATTTCTTTAAGTAGAGGGAAAGAGACCAAGTCAACAGAAAAGGAGAGGAAAACCACAAAGGAGAGATACCACAGAACTGCCCTAACACTTGTAAATTTTCCCTCTTGCAGATACTTCCACTTGGTATCCTAGGCCTAATTAGTGCACTCTCCTGGTGAGCCACCTGCTCGATACAAAATTCACTTATTAATTTATAAAATATTTAATAAATGTGGAGTGGGATATATTTGTCAATCACAATAGCACTGTAGCCACAGATAGATTCCTTACCCTGGTAAAGCCTACAGCCTGTTAGAGAGGCAAACTTGACTCTGAGAGTGACCCAAATAAAATTAGCAAGGTCAAATTGCAAAATGTTAAGTGTCAAAAAGGAAAGTCACATGCTGCTCTGAGAGCTTGTCAGTGAGATTCAGGGACACAATGAGGCATCCCTAAATGATGTGGAGCTAGAGGAGGCTTTGATAGAAACTGAGACACTTATTAGTAGAGTTCTCTTTAAAACTCAGAGAGTGTCCCATTTGATGGCAAGAGAAACAAAAATAAAAAATAGATCAATGGGATGGCATCAAATGGAGGAGCTTCTGCATAATAAAAGTATTAATCACTAAAGTAACTGAATAGGAAAAGATACACAACATATGTCAGACATAAGAGTTTAAAGAACTCACAAAGTTCATCAGCAAATATACTAGTAGTCCCAGTAGAAAAATGAGAGATGTGAACAGACACTTTACCAAAAAACAACTGCCATCAGGCACATGAAAAAAAAAAGAAAAAGAAAGAAAAGCTCATTATCAGTGATTATTAGAAAAATGCATATTAAAACAAGGAGATATCATTTTATACATGTGAGAATGGCCTACACTGACAATGGTAGAAACAAGTGCTGATGAAGATATGGAGGCAAAGGAGCACTTCTCTCTGTTGGTGGGTATATAAATTGGCCTAGCCTCTATGAAAAACAGTATGGAGATGCCTCAAAATATTAAAAATAAAGCTTCTACATTATCTGGAAACTTTTTTCCTCAGTATATATCTAAAGAGCACAAAATACCCAAAGAGATATGTGTACATTTATGTTCAATACAGCACTATATGCTATAGCCAAAGTTTGGAATCAATCCAAGCACCCAATGAGAAGTAAATGAATAAAAATAATATGTATATAAATTTTCTAATCAAATATTTATTGCTTGGGCCTAGACACCATCCTCTCCTACCCCCTACTTCACTTCCCTCAATCACTATATCTACTCAACTAACTACACAAAACAAAATAATCTTTATCTCCTAATATTTTCTGACAGCATCACCATTATTGTCATCCCTTGATAAGCTTCAGAAGAAACACTGTCTACAATTGGCCAAGAGATATATTGGGGAAAAAATAAACAGATAGATTGACTAAAGGATAATTATTATCCCTATGATAACCTGTATTAAAGTTATCTAACAAGTAGGTGCAATAAAACTCAAGGTTAATCTACACTAAAATCCTAGGTGTATTTCTGCCCCAACTTGAAGCCAGACCTCATAAATCTATTATAGGCTTGGATACAACAAATGACACTCAACACTTTAACAACAGGGGAAAAGTCTAAATTCATCAGATAAAGAAGGGACTACAAAAACTGGATAAGGGCAAGAGACTGGATCACTAAATGATAGTCTTTTTGGTCACTACCTGACCACCCCATCACCTGGGGTCCTAGTCAGGGAATCCTTGGAATTCCCTATAGATATGATGGGCCTAGACCTCTAACAGATCTCTCTCTCCACCATCACTGGTCACTTCCATCAGAAATGTCATCATAAATTCTTCTGAGGGCCTCTCCAAGACCTTGCCCTCACTATAAAGCAGCAATGATAGGGAGTTCCCTACTCTTCGAAGAGAGGCTGGTCATTCTACTTGCCACTTGAAGAAGATTAGTCCTGAAATAAGTGCAGCCTAGAAAGTTGCCAGCTGTGACAATTTACTATGAGCTCAGTTTGAGAGGAACTCAGAGGTTATACAGGTTCCTGTGCTAAATATGAATAGATATGGGCCCTAGGTCAGACTGATGCAGTAATAAACAGTTAATTGTATTTATATATTTTCTTCAAGTTTGGGAGCTATGTTCTGCCTTAATCTAGCTTTCTAGTTCTATTCTCAACTCTGACTACATCTTCCCAGACAATATTTTTAGTCCAAATCTATGTTAGCTATCAAACTCAAGCAAAAATGACTAGTCATAGGCCCCTAGGAACATACCTAAAAGAGACTTCCTAGCTTTTTTCCACTCTGATTTTCCTATTTTTCATCATCTCTATTCATACCTTTTCCATTTCTATTTATTAAACATTGTGTTCTGCTTCATATCTTACTGCTTTTCAGCCGCCAAGTTGCGGAAGCTATCATGATTCCATCCTGAACTCCCTGGGCAGAAGACCTCACCAATGAGTCCCAGAACCTCACCTCTTCAAAGCCCTATCCCACTAGGGAAAGACAGAAACTGGTCAACCTGCCAACATTCATGTCTAGCAGAGAAGCAACTACAGAAGCCAGAACTCCCACCTTCTGTACCCCAAAAACAATTTCGTCCATACTCCCAGAAGGGGAGAAATATTGGAGGGAAGATGACTAGAGGGCTTTGAACCCCAATTCCAGCAGGACCCTGAGTCAGAAAAGGAAAAAAGGGAAAGATATTCAAAAGTAGAGATAGGTGTAACTGTGACTTAGAAAGGAAGAGAAGGCAAGACTATAGAAAAAAAATGTGCAAAAACAAATAGAAAGAGAGAGTGAAGTAATAGTCAGCCCTTATCCCTGACCTTGGGAGAACTATTACAATTTCCAATGAAGGAAATGGGGACATAGGACTCTGGTGGTGGGAAAGGTATGGAATTATTCCCCTGTTGTCTTATAATTTTGTAAATCAGTATTGAATCACTATAAAATTAAAAAGTGATATGTGGTCTACATACACAATGGAATATGATTTGGCTATAAGGAAAATAAGAGCTTGTCTTTATCTACAGCATGGGTGGATCTAGAAGAGATTGTTCTAACTGAAATAAGCCAGAAGAAGAAAGACAAATAAATATCTGATGATCTCTTTCATAGGTGGGATTTAAGAAACAAAGCCAAGGAAAAGACAGGGTGAGATACTGATAAGCCTTTGCCCTGTTTCAGCTGATCTATTTCAACTGAATACTAACAGAGGACAGTAGAAGAAATTAGTAGGCAATTGAGGGCCCAATTCTGTATCATGAAGAGACATGACACTTTGGTGGTGCGTGGGGTATGCCAGTACATTTTGGGAAAACTGCAATTTACCATTGAGACAACAATATTGTGAAACAATATTGTCTCAGTAAAAATTTAAAAATATTTAAGTATCTTCATTTTTTCTCTGCCTCTAGGGTTATAGCTGGGGCTCAATGCCTGCACTACAGATCTGCTCCTGGAGGCCATTTTCTCCATTTTGTTGTCCTTGTTATTACTGTTATTGTTGCCATTGCTGTTGTTGTTGGATAGGACAAAGAGAAATCAAGAGAGGAAGAGAAGACAGAGAGGGAGACGGAAAGATAAGACATCTGCAAACTTGCTTCACTGCTTGTTAAGCAATCCTCCTGCAGGTGGGGAGCTGGGGGCTCAAACTAGAATCCTTACACTGGTCCTTGTGCTTTGAGCCATGTGTGCTTAACCCGCTGCACTACTGCCCACTCCCTTAAGCATCCTCACTTAAATAATAATGTGACTGCACTACTCATAAGCCATAATATTGATTCTGACCAGTTTCTTGAAAGCAGTAATTTTAGCATAGGAGTAGCATAGTGGATTTAGAAAGTCAAGGTGAGGAGACTAAACTATCCATTGTTGAGGTTTCACCTGTGACTGTATTTCTCATCAGTCTCATGTGGAGCCATTTCTTAAAAAGAGCCGCATTGCTAGTTGGTTGTGCAACAAATACAAACAAATTTTCTAGCAATATACATCAAATCACACTATAAGAATAAATATTAAAGTATGATCAGTGTTAGACTAATCAAGATTCTCCTGAAATAATTAATTATATGTATATACATGTGGAAAGAGAGATCTTAAATCATTAAATCAAGGAATGGTGGTGGTGCCCCCAGTTGAGAGCATGTCACAAACTGCATGGTCTCAGGTTCAAGCCCCCCAGTCTCCACCTGCAAGAGGGAAGCTTCAAGAGCAGTGAAACTGTGCTGTGGGTGTCTCTCTTTCTTATCTTCCCTTTCTCTCTGTCTCTATTCAATAAATAAATTAAGGAATTAGATAAGGTCATTACAGAACTTGGAAAATCTGTACTCTGCAGGGAAGGGTCTGACCAATTGATGACCCAAAGAAGAGTTGCCATTCATCCAAAAGCAGGCCTCTGGTAGAATTTACCTTTTTCTGGGGAAGTCAATCATTTTGCTATTAAGATCTTCAACTTGGGGGCTGGGTGGTGGCACATGGTGGCCAGGTGGTGGCACACCTGGTTGAGCACATGTTACAATGCACAAGGACCAGTGTTAGAGCTCCCAGTCACCACCTGCAGGGGGAAAGCTTTGCAAGTGATGAAACAGAGCTGCAAGTGTCTCTCTGTCTCTCACCCTCTCTATCACCTCCTCCCTCTAAATTTCTGGCTATCTCTATCCAATAAATAAAGCTAATAAAAATTTTTAATTAATAAAAGGCCTTCTCAAGGGCAATCTGCTTTACTCATTAGTGACAGATTTAAATATCAACATCCTCTGAAAAACCACACATCCATGAAAACATCTAAAATAGTGATGCAGGAAATATCAGAGTGCCATGGCTTAGACAATTTGACACATAAGATTATCTATCACTGATGGGCCTAGACCTCTAACAGATCCCTCTCCACCATCACTGGTCATTTTCATCAGGAACAAGATCATATGCTCTCTTACGGGCATCTACAAGACTTTGCCCTAAATGTAGAACAACAATGGTAGGGACTGGCCCACTCTCCAAAAGGAGGTTGGGTCAACATACTCTGCTACTCAAGGAAAATGGGTCCTGAAATGAGTGCATCCTAGAATGTTCCTTAGCTATGACCATGAAATGCAAGCTCAGATCTACAGTGATGCAGAGTTTACAAAGGCTTCTGTGGTGAATATGAATAGACCTATGTCTATGCCCCAGATCAGATCGATGGGGTTTACAATTAACAATATTTATATACTTTTCCCATATTAGGGAGCTACTCTCTGCCCTGATCCAGCTTTCTAGTCTTATTTCCAACTTTGACACCATCTTCCCAGATAATACTTTTAGCCCACCTGCATGTTAGCTGTCAGGCTCAGGAAAAAATTAGTAAAGTCATAGGCTCCTTGGAATATACCTAAAATAGACTTCCTAGCTTTTTCCAAAATTGGGATCCCAAATCTCATCTCCTCTGTTCATACTGTTAAGTTCCTGATTATTAAACAATTTGTTCTGCTTTATATCTTAGTGGTTTTCAGCCACCAATTTGCAGATGCTACCATGACTACAACCTGACTTCCCAGGGAAGATTACCTCACCAATGTGTCCTGGAATCCCACCTCTCCAGAGGCCTCCCCCACTAGGCTGGATAGAAACAGGCTGGGAGTATAGATTGATCTGCCAATGCACCTGTCCAATAGAGAAACAATTACAGAAGCCAGACCTTCCAGTTTCTGCACCCCATAATGGTCCTGGGCCCATACTTCCAGAAGAATAAAGACTAGGAAAGCTTTGGGGGCCAGGTGGTAGAGCACCTGGTTAAGTGCACACATTACAATAAGCAAGGACCCAGGTTCAATCCCCTAGTCTCTACCTGCAGGGGGAATGCTTCATGAGTGGTGAAGTGGAGCTGCAGGTGTTGCTCTGTCTCTTTCCCTCTCTATCTCCCTCTACTCTCTCAATTTCTGCCAATATTCAATAATAAAATAAATAAATAAAGATTTAAAAAATAAGTAAAATCTTAACCAAAAATAAAAGACTAGGAAAGCTTCACATGGAAGGGATGGAATACGGAACTCTGGTGATGGGAATTGTATCACTTTTGTCCCACAATCTTGTCACCCATCATTAAATCAATAAAAAAAAAAATAGTTTCCCACATAGACATGATAGGCCTAGACCTCTAACAAATCCCTTTCTCCACCATCACTGGTCATCTCCATCAGGAACAAGACCATAAGCCTTCTTGTGGGCTTCTATGGGACCTTGTCCTCAATTTGGAACAACAATGGGGCAGAGGTTCTGTCTCACACTCTCTGAAGGGAGGCTGGGTCAACATATTCTGCCAAACGAAGAGGATGCGTCCTGAAATGAGTGCAGCCTAGAATGTTCCTTGCTATGACCATGGAATGTGAACTCAGACCTACAGGGATGCAGAGTTTGCACAGGCTCCTATGCTAAATAAGGGCCCCAAATCAGATCGATGGGGGTAACAGTTAACAATATTTATATACTTTTCCCATATTTGGGAGCTACTCTCTGTCCTGATTCAGCTTTCTGGTTCTATTTCCAATTCTGACACCATCTTCCCAGACAGTACTTTAAGTTCACCTGTATGTTAGCTTTCAGGCTCACAAAAAATTAGTAAAGTCATGGACTCCTTGGAATATACCTAAAATAGGCTTCCTAGTTTTTTCCAAAATGGGGATCCCAAATCTCATCTGCTCTACTCATACTGTTAAGTTCCTGATTATTAAGCAATTTGTTCTGCTTTATATCTTAGTGGTTTTCAGCCACCATTTGCAGATGTTACCATGACACCATCCTGACTTCCCTGAGCAGATGACCTCACCAATATGTCCTGGAATTCCACCTCTCCAGAGGCCTCCCCGACTCGGGAAAGATAGAAACAGGCTGGGAGTATGGATTAGCCTGCCAATGCCCATGTCCAGTGGAGAAGCAATTACAAAAGCTAGACCTACCAGTTTCTGCACCCCATAATGATCCTGGGTCCATACTCCCAGAAGGATAAAGAATAGGAAAGCTTCCAATGGAGGGGATGGGATGCAGAATCCAGGTGGTGGGAATTGTATGAAATTGTACCCCTCTTATTCAATGGGCTTGCCTATCATAATTAAATCAATAAAAAGATATGGAAAAAAAGAGAATAGGAAAGCTTCCCAATGGAGGGGATGGGGTATGGAACTCTGGCTGTAGGAATTGTGTGGAATTGTACCCCTCTTATCCTGTGGTCTTGCCGATCATTATTAAATCAGTAAAAAATAAAAATAAACATATTATCTATCACAAGTGTTTATAGGTTGATACATAGAAAATTTTACACTTCCTGGGTTTGGAAGAGCACAGGAGAATTGCCTTAACCCAATATACCTGAACTATGCCTCCCAAAGATTCTATGGCATCTCTGCCCTGGGACACTAGCTCAGTGAAGACAGGTTTTAAACAGGCAGTTTTAATAGTGACTTAACAGGGCTTTGTCTTTCCCACTTTTCCCCATCCCTGTGATTCCCACATGTCCCAGGACTGCGAGGATACACACTCTTGAGTGAAGGGGTAAGGTCTTCCTGAAAGAAGTATGACTGAGAGGCAGCCCCAGTTAAGAGTTTCCCTAGTTGGATGAATAAGCCAAGAACTGTTCAGGGTAACAAGGAAACTCCCCCGGCAAACAGTAAGTTTAGAACTTCGCATTTTTCAATGAGGAAGTTGTAAAGGTCAACATCTAAGAGCTGGAATCTTCCCCTGTGCTCTCATTAAAAAAGAACAGGCTTCTCACATCTGTAACTTCCCTGTCATACTGTATATCTATGTGAAGAAATCTATGATAGTTTAACTGCATTTGTGATGCCAAGTCATAATTTCTTCATGGCATTAACACTTGAGCTTTTAGGTAAAAAAAAAAAAAAAAAAAAAACCACTCCCACCTGCTCATAGAGACAAAAAAAAATAACATACTTTAGCTTTGTGTTCATATCACATATTCAAGAGGGTAAGAAAGAGAATTCAAAAAGGAAAAGAAACTTTCTAAAGATATTTCATCTAATAAGATTTAATCTATTATTGATTTTTTCTTTTTTCTTTTTCTTTGTCTTTTTATAACTCAGAGGATAGCATATTGAGCAAAGGAAAGAGAAAGTTTCAGTGACTGGAATCATTACATAGGTCATGAGAGATAATTCTCTGGATTAGGGTACATTTCCTGCTATGGATTTGGCCTGGGTTTAAACCCCAGAACCACATATGAGATGCAATGGCACTAGAGAAATTTTCAGAGCTATGGTATCTCTCCTTCTCCCTCTTTGTTTCTTCATCTCAATAGAAAAGGGATGCAAGAGAGATGAAATCTTATATGCAAGAAGCCCAGCTCTGAAAAAAAAGAGGGGGGGTGGGGAGGCAGGGGGGAGGAATCATTATGTGGACTACTAGATTTGAGCTTCACTGTAAATAGAGCAGAACAATGGGTTTAGAAGTAGGCTGTTAGTGTGATTCAGCAGCCTGACTTGCAAGTTGAAAAGGATGCCTGAATGTGAAAGCTGCTTCCTGAGCAGACCAGAATAGTAATGTGTGATTTTCTATACCTGTCATATTATTACACATCCAAACATTTATATTTTAATTTAATATAATTGTATCAATGATTTAATAATGGTTTACAGAATTATAAGATAGCAAGAGTATAGTCTCACATTATACCCACCGCCAAAGTTCTGTGCCCTCTACCAATTATAATCACCAAATTGTCTCAGAACAGTCTGTAACAATTTGGTGACCTTTTTTCAGCTAATTTGTTTCAATGTCCTATAGTCTGAATATGGGCAAAACATTTGGTAATTAATTGTCTTTCACCTCCTTATTTACTTCACTAAGCATAATCACCTTTAATCCCATCCATTTTGTTCCAAAGTATATGATATCATCCTATCATCTTTTTTAAATTCAGAGCAATATTCTATGCAGTATATATATATATATCCCATAACTTTTTTTTTTAACCCAGTCATCTGTCTATAGGAGTTTAGATAGCTTCTATCCCTTAGCTATTGTGAGTAGAGCAGCTATGAACATAAGGGGGTGTGTGGGGTGCATTTGACCCTTTCAAGTAGTGTTGTCATATCCCTTGGATAAAGGTGTAAGAGTGATATTGCTGGATATAAGGTATTTCTGTTTTTATTTATATACCTAAACATCTTACCACTGTATCTCAGCAAGAATATCTGTCCAGAAACCAGCTGCCCCACAGTTACCAGTAACTGTCTCGAGGCTCCAAACTCTTTACTACCCCTCAGCTCCAAAATAAATCAGTAATTGGGAGGAAGTTTTAATTGTATTTTCTCAAGGTCCTCATGTGTATAGCAGTTAGATTTAAATGATAGTCCAAATTCTGGCATATTCTTCAAATTTTACATTATATTACCTTATTGGTATGAAGGAAAGGGATTTTTTTTTCCTACCACACAATGTCTGAGTTCGGCATGATAGGCCAGGAGTCAAAC
Source organism: Erinaceus europaeus (assembly GCF_950295315.1). Lineage (NCBI taxonomy): Eukaryota > Metazoa > Chordata > Mammalia > Eulipotyphla > Erinaceidae > Erinaceus > Erinaceus europaeus. The sequence continues at coordinate 50,921,333 of NC_080177.1, read as the reverse complement.
TATTCCAAATTCCTAGATAGAAACTGTTGTTTTCTGCGTTGTGTGTCTCTCCACTCCAAATTCATTTATGTGTTCCATAACCCAAGATGTAACTGTACTTGCAAATAAGGCCTGTTAGGGATATAATAAAGATAAAGTAAGATCATATGGGTGAGGGCCTGATCCTATGGAACTGATATCCTTATCACAAACAATAGCAAGGAGGGTGTGTGTGTGTGTGTGTGTGTGTGTGTGTGTGTTTTCCAAGAAGAGACCATGTGCAGACACACTGTGGGATGGGATGTTAATCACTTACTATAAGCCAAGAGAAGATACTTAGAAATTAAAAGAATAACTCACCTGAATAGTGTGCTGTTTTACCATGTGTGTGGCCCACGTTCAAGCCTCGCCCCTACTGTATTGAAGGAAATTTCAATTCTTTGGTCTGTTTGAATCTTACTCTGTCTCTATTAAAAAAGAAGAAGAAAAAAAAAAGGGCCAGGAGGTGGTTCATCCAGTTAAGTGCACACAGTACTAAGTGCAAGGACCTGTTCAAGGATGTGCATTCCAGCCCCTGGCTCCCACCTGCAGGGAGGATGCTACCCAAGCTGCAAAGCAGGTCTTCAGGTGTCTTTCTCTCTCCCTTTCTATTTTCCCCTCCTCTCTCAATTCCTCTCTGTCCTATTTCGGGGGGGGGGGGGGGGGAGGGTGGCCACCAGGAACTTGTAGTGCTGGCATCAAGCTCCAATGATAACCCTGAAGGCAAAAAGAAAGAGAAAAAGATAGAAAACACAAGGGAAGCACCCGCATAAATATGACGTACAGTTGCAATAGGCATGGATAACCATGCCAAAGTGCCAAAGGACCAGTTAATGAGGATTTAGGAGGAAAGCAAAGCAGGATCTGAATCTTTGCTTTTCCCACTTGTGTGACCTTCATCAAGTTTTTTCTGAACTGCATGCAGTCTTCTCATTTGTGAAATGAGCCTCAAGATAGTGGCCGTTTGTTGTGAAGACTGGGTAAAATACAATGATGTACAGCTCAGCACAGAATTCAGCTCAAGGAAGATTTATTTACATTACCCAAAGTGAGAAAGCATCAGAACAGACAGGACACAAGTATCTTTTAGTGTGTCCCAGAAGCAGAAACAAAGAACAAAACAAAGTAGGAATTCAAAATAGGGATCTGCAAGAACTAGGTGCAACCCCAGGGCACCCGCTGCCTGATGAAATGGATAAAGAAGATATGGTAGGAAATAATATTTCAGCTACAAAAAAAAAAGATGAAATCTGGTTACTTTCAACAACATATACAGTGGTAGAGGGCATTCATGAAACCAGCCAGACAATGAAAGATGAGGAATGTGTGATTTCACTCATTCAAACAAATAGATAAACCAGGATAGCCAGGTGAATAACACACAGGAAAAAATGCTCAGAGTCATTTGATCATGATTATCAGAAAAATTCAAATAAAGGTGAAAATGAGATGTCTTTCACACCTGTGGAAATGTCACACATCAGAAAGGATAGAAACAGCAAATAATGATGAAGATGGGGTAGGGGAACACTTTGACACTGCTAGGGAGGGAAACGTAAATGGACTCAAACCCTGTGAAAAACAAGCAGAAAAAGTCAAGGCAACCCTTTGTCTCCTCAGAGGCATAAAGCATCCTTATATCTCTACTTCATTTGATGCTCATTTTGTGTTCTGATTCTATTCTTTCTATATGTTTCACACCTTGGTACCAGGGTTCTGCCCAGGTGTCTAAACTTTTCTTCTTTACCTTCCTGAATACTAAAAACTCCTTCTCTCTCTCTCTCTCTCTCTCTCTCTCTCTCTCTCTCTCTCTCTTCCTCTCTTATTTTTTGCCACCAGGGTTATTACTGAGACATGGTGCCTGCATAACTCCTCTATTTCCAGTAGCCATTTTTTTTTTTCTAGAGTGTGAGAAACCAAGAGAGATAGAAGTAGACAGGGACCCTGCCCTACTAGGGAAAGAGAGAAACAGGCTGGGAGTATGGATCAACCTGCCAATGCCCATGTTTATCGGGGAAGCAGTTACAGAAGCCAGACCTTCCACCTTTTGCACCCCACAATGACCTTGGATCCAAACTCCCAAAGGGATAAAAAAGGAAAGCTATCAGGGGAGGGGTTGGGATACAGAGTTCTGGTGGTGGGAATTGTATGGAGTTGTACTCCACTTATCCTTTGGTTTTTATCAGTGTTTCCTTTTTATAAATAAAAATTTTAAAAAAAAGTAGAGAGGGAGAGTGTGACATAAGCATAGAGGAGAGACACCTGCAGCACTGTTCCACTGCTTGTGAGACCCCCAACCCTCATCCCCACCCTCACCACAAGCAGAAATATGGGGTCTGAACCCTGGTCCTTATGCATGATAACATGAACTCAACTGAGTGAGTCCCCACCTATCCTCCAGATATCCTCCTTCTAAGTTAACTTTGATGACCCTATTCTATCATCAGCTGCCTAAGGACAAATTAAACCTAAAATGTCTTAGTCTGATGTCTATATGAATACCCTTGGGGGGAGATTAAAATCTGCTTCATCTTTAACCTAGGTCTTGAATGTTCAACTTTGTTTACTGTTAGTCATGGGAGAGGAATGGGACTTTGATCCTGTTCATCTTGGAATGCCTTCTGAAGATGTTGACTTTGGGATCTAGTCCCTCTGCCTCCACCCCACCGGATACACACTCAAAAGTCTTGTTGACATTAGCAAATGGTTGTGTGTACACTGGGCAGGACAAGAGGGATGACTGAGGGGTCAAAGTGCCAATGTCTTTGCTTGGAGCCAGAGCATTAGACTCCATCCTACAAAGGAACCAATGGAGTTGTAACACCAGCTCTCGCTTGCCTTTATTCTACAAAGACACATTACCAGCTCTCAATTAATAGAGCCTTTTGTTCATCACATCCACAAGAGCTTTTCCCTTTCAGAAAGGGGACCTAACAGTACAGCAAACATATGCCTTTTGGGCTGCTTTTCAAGCCCTATTTATTAACTAAGTGCTAGGGTGGAGAAGGGTTTTCTTGCCAACAGGATTCAGAGGACACAGCCCTTGAAAGCACATCAAGGAGTGAGCCATTCCTATGACAAGCACAATCACTGTCTGTAAGTCCAGTGGGGCCGGTGCTGGCCGCAGAAACCACAGACTAACTGAAAAACTGCAGGCACCTAGGAGGAAATAGAGCCTTTCCATATAACAAGGTTCTGGAACCAAGCCCTAGAGCCACTTGCATTTAGAAAAAAAAAGGGTGGGGGGGGGAATAGCAGCTGGTAATACAGACCATTTCCAACTTCTCCCCACCATTTTGGACATGGGGCTCTTCTTGATACTGAACTCCTGTTGCTGGAAAAGAATGAATCCTGTTCACTACTTATTCCAGACACCCTTTGCAAAACAGCATTTCTGGAAGGCAGCCAGTGACCTCTGAAATTGAGTCAAGGAATCTGCCAGGTAATTAAGACCCAGGCAGGTTTTCCTTGGATCCTCCCCCACTCTCTTCACCTTCCCTCCCTTTTCTTCTCCCTACTCCCAAAGTCGCAACCCCTCCTTTCCTCAGAGGCAGGCTGGGGAAACAAGGCTGGAATCAAAAGGTAATCCCAGAGTTCATGTGAGGTGACAAAGCTGGCACAGGCTATGCACACTTAGCGTGTACAGTCACCCCTCAAGAGGGTTCAAAAGCCAGCAGTCATGGAAAAATTAGAAGCCTAACTGGAGTCCTGCCTCTCCAAACAGATCTTCTGAATTTCATAATGGACTCCATAATTCAGCTTTGGAGAAAAGATCCTCAGACCAGCAAGGTTGGGCTCCATAAACCACTGTCAGGCAACATGGAACAGGCAGAGAGGAACAAGTCAAAACAACCAGCGATTTCATTAAGGGGATAAGCTTCATCTTGAACGATGCCCAAGTCTGACTCATGGTGTCAAATATATATGATCTCTCTGAGCAGGCCACACTCCTGTGTCACAGCAAAGTCCACACATTTCACTAGGCTGAGTTTTCCCCTGCCTCTAGCACTCTGGCTGATTCTGCTGTGGATTATGTAATTTAGTGCATGAGGCAATCCCAAGAAAAGTGCATTCTACCTGTCTCTGCACTGCCCTGAATTCTGGCTGACAACTGCAACTAACCACTCAGAACCCAGCATTTCCATACCCTCAACTGCATTGTGACCTTGGGCCATCGATCTCCCTTCTCTTGGCATCTACTGTGCAAATGGGAAGGAGTGAATCCTCTTGCCTCTTGATTTTTCTTTTATTATCTTTATTTATTTATTTATTGGGTAGAGACTTTCAAAAATCAAGAGGGAAGGGAGAGGTGGAGAGAGAGACAGAGAGACACTTGCAGCATTGCTTCACCACTCCCAAAGCTCTCCCCCAGCAGTTGGGGACCAGGGACTAAAACCTGGGTCCTTGTGCATTGTAATATGTGCACTCAACTAGATGTGCCACCACCCAGCCCCTCCTCTTGCCTCTTGTACCACTGGATTTGAAGATAATTATAAATGCCATGAAAATAAGCTCTTGTGGCCAAGAGATCAACGCCCACAATATTTCTAATCTAAGTATAATAGAAAGTGGGCAGTGAGAAGAATTTAAAATATACAAATAAGAAAAATCTTACTGGGCCTGAGAGATAGTATAATGGTTGCACAAAGGACTTCCTTTCTTTTTTTTTTTCTTATTATCTTTATTTATTGGATAGAGACAGCCAGAAATTGAAAGGGGAAGGAGAGAGAGACAGAGACATGCAGCCCTGCTTCACCACTTGTGAAGCTTTCCCCCTGCAGGTGGGGACCAGGGGTTTGAACCTGGGACCTAGTACATTGTAACATGTGCGCTCAACCAGGTGCGCCACCACCTGGCCCCTCACAAAGGACTTTCAAGCCTGAGGTTCAGAGGTCCCAGGTTTAATACTAGGCACCACTTTAAGCCACAGATAAACAGTGCTTTGACTAAAATAAATATAAAATAAAAATAAAAATAAATAAATAGAAAGACAAAAAGAAGTTTTGCTTTTGTTGTTTCTTTTTGTGCTTTGTTATGTGAGAAGTTACGTTCTTAAAGCTATGAGTTGGGGGTGGGCAGTAGCACAGTGGGTTAAGCGCACATGGCATGAAGCACAAGATCCGGTTTAAGGCTCCCCGTTAGAGTCGCTGGCTCCCCGCCTGCAAGGGAGGTCGCCTCACAAGTAGTGAAACAGGTCTGCAGGTATCTATCTTTCTCTCCTCCTCTCTGTTTTCCTCTCCTCTCTCGATTTCTCTTTGTCCTATCCAACAACAACAGCTATAACAACAATAACAACTACAACAAGGGCAACTACAAGGGCAACAAAATGGAAAAAAAAAAATGCCTCCAGGAGCAGTTGATTCATAGTGCAAGCACTGAGCCCCAGCCATAACCCTGGAGGGAAAAAAAAAAAAGCTACGAGTTAGGATTTAGTTGTTTTAGTTGTTGTTTGTTTGTTTTTTAAGATAATTACAGCAGAGAATGAAATAGACCACAACAGGTTGGAGAGGCAGCATAGTGGTTATGCCAAAGACTTTTCATGCCAGAGCTCTGAGGTCCCAAGTTCAATCCCCAGCACCACCATAAACCATCTCTCTCTCTTCCTCTCGCTATCTCATTCTCTCTCTCTCTCTCTCTCTCTTTCTTTCTGTATCAATCTTTCATTAAACAAATAATTTGAAAGAAAGAAAGAGACCAATGTGCAGTTGAGGCTGGGCTTGAACCTGTCTCCACACATGACAAAGTAGTACACTATCCAAGTAAGCTACTTTACTAGACCATGATTTAGATTTCTGCTCAGTGATGTAAAACAAAAAGAGAAATCTAGGCTGTGAAATTCTGTGTTGTCAGATGTAAATATTTCATACTTTATCCTACAGTACATTCTACAGAGATGAAGAATTTAATTTTTTTAATAGTGCCAGGTCAGCATGGGAGTTCACTTGGACAGTGCATGACCCAAGTTCAAGCCTAGCCCCCAACACACTGAAGGAAACATTGGTGCCAAGGTATCTTTCTCTCTGCCTTTCTACCTCTGTCTCTGTCTTTCTATCTGAAAAAGGTTAGTCTGGAGCAGTGAAGACCCAGTGACATTGAAAAATAAAATTATGCCATAAAAGTACTGGGGAAAAAAATGGATGAATATCTTTACAATTTTGGAGCCTTCATAAGGAGATCATGAAACCCAGATGCCACAGAGAAAAAGCACATGAACTTACTACATAAAATACAAAAACTTCTTTATAGAAAAAAAAGATATACAAAGTCAATCTATCAAAGAACTGGAAGTAACATTTCATTTTGCACTTGAGAAAGAGACAACACACTTAACATATGAGGTATTCCTTAAAAGTCAAGATTAAAAGTCACAAAAATGAACAACGAAAACAGACAACTCAGAAAAAAAAGATTCAAAAAATGAAGGGCAAGGGAAATGGTTCAGCAGTAGAGGATATGCCTGGCATGTGTGAGGCTCCGGGATTGATCCCAAGTGCCACACACAGTGGCTAGTTTGGTGCTCTGGTCACACTCTTTGCCCATCAAAAAGAATGCAATTTCTTTTAAGGTTTATAAAGTTAGTAAATGTATGGGAAGATGCTCTGCTGTATTCATAAGAAATTAAGATAATGAAACTCAGTCTTTTTTTTTTAAGCCATGTTTTCTCTTAGACTCAGTGATTCCTTTGGAAGATTAACAGACTAGTTCTATCCTGGGAAGATCTTGCACCAGAGTTCTGGCTGTGGAGACAAGGCAACTCAATTGGAAACTCTCTAAGAGAGTAGGGAACAAACAAGCCTGTGCTTGAGGAGCGGAGTGAAAGGATCAGCAAAAAGAGAACATCAACCGTCACAGAGCTTGAGTGAGAGAACAAGACAAGAGAGTAGTATATAAAAGCCCCACAGATCCATCCTGGATAATAAAGAGCCACTTGTGAGCTACCCACTATGCAAAGCACTATGCAAAGGTATCTGATTTGCTACTATGGAACAAACTATGGAACAAAGCCCCACGTTTTGTCCTCTCCTCCTACCTCTGTAGCCCAATTATGGATGAACCAGGGGTAGTAGGATTCAGAGTAGGCTCCAGAGGAAATGTAAGATGGAGGAGAATGAAAAATGGCACCTCACACTCCTCTTTCCCCACAGGATTCTGAGGCAGAGTCAGGCCTATGCACAGGGAAGCAGAGAAAATTTCAAACTGGTATCTAGTTTAAAAAGGAACTTTGGTGAGCCAGGCAAGAAAGTTTACTTGGAGAATGCTCTTGTTTTGTCATGGGCATGACTCAGGTTAAACCTGTCTCTACTGCTTCAGTGGTGTTGGCGTCTTCTTGTCTCTGCCTCTGTCTAGCTGAAAAAGTTGTCCTGGAGGAATGAAGCCCTAGTGACAACAACAACAACAACAACAAATATCTTTGGATTTTGAGTAGATGGGCATTTTAAATAAACTTTAAAATTATTTTTGTTTCTTTTTAGAAAGTTTATTATTTTTTATCGGATAGGACAAAGAGAACTTGAGAGGGGAGGGAGATGAAGAGAGAGATAAAGACAGAGAGACACTTGCAGACCTGCTTCACCACTCTTGAAGCTTCCCCCCTGCAGGTGGGGATAGGGGCTTGAATCTGGGTCTCTATGCATTGTAATACATGCGCTTAACCAGGTGCACTACCACCTGTCCTAATGAAGTTTAAAATTAAAGACTGGAAGTCAGGTGGTGAATCACTTGGCTGAGTTCACATGAGCAATGACCTGGGTTCAAACCCCTGGCCCTCAAGGGAAGGAGAAAGGGGAGCTTCACAAGTTGTGGAGCATGCTTTCTTTCCTACTCCACCATACCACCCCATCTCTCTCTCCCTCTCTATTCTCTTTGTTTCTCACCTTCTATCAAAAAGAAAATAAAAGGGTGGGGTAGGGTATGGCTGGCAGGAGCAGTAGAATTATCCTGCAGACATGAACCCCAGTAATAAATAACCCTGGTGAAAAACTAAATAAATATTGTTGGTCCATGCATTCTGAAAACCCAGGTTTGAGCCCAGGCACAATATAGGATAGAACATAGTAGTCTTTCACTTCATCTCTCTAGTCAATTCTTAAAAATTATCATATTAAAGACTTTTGCAACTAGAGAGGTAGTTCACTGGGCAGGGTACATGCTTTGTCATGTATGCAACCCAGGTTCAAGCTCTGATACCACATAAGAGTAACAAGAGAACCTTGGGAGAGATAAAATTGTACATGTATGAAATCTTAACTTTGTCAATGATGATAATAACATCAACAACAATAATAGCAATGACCCAGAAGACAGTGCTTTGGATAAAGCATTGTAGCCTGAAGAATGAGGTACCTAGTTCAATCCCCAGCTTTCTCTCTCTCTCTCTCTTTCTCTCTCTCTCTCTCTCTAACCAGAAAATGACTCGTTTAAATAATAATAACATTTTTCTCTTTTAAATAATAATAACATTTTTCACCCTCATTTAGTTTAGGCCATTCTACACACTGGATATATGTGCATTAAACATTCCCCAAAAGATAAGCAAGAAATTCTTGCCTGTGTTTACTTAAGGTGTGGGCTAGGGCGTCACATGGATGGAGGATTATTTACTTTCTTTTTAGCCATAGTCTTTGCATCTTTTTTTTAAGAGGCACTACAGCACTGGAACTTCATCCATAGCACTACTCAGATAGTGCCAGGTTTCTGCCCTGGATCACACACATGACAAAGCACACACCCTGCCCATTGAACTATCTTCCTGACCCTCTTGCAGTTTTTACAAAAATACAAATCATTCAAAAAAATTTTTGTTCTGATTGTTGCCAAAACTTCACCACTCAGGCCTACTTTTTCAAATGGAGAAACAGAATAGGGGAAGGAAAGATACCACAACGTCAAAGATTCCCCCATTGTGATGGGGACTAGACATATGAGCTATCTTACTGGCCCTAAAACACTCAAAATTTAGTATGTTTTAAATATGGAGGCTAATAAATATACACTTTGTAGCCAGTTTAACTTTAAAATATTTAAAAATTTGATGTAATGTTTTTTGTAGAAACAAAAATTGAGAGGAGTGGGGGGGATAGGGAGGAAGAGAGAAAGAATGACACCTGGTGTACAGCTTAACTACTCATTAAGCTTTCCTCCTACAGGTAGGGGTCAGGGGCTTGAACCCAGGTCCTTGTGCATAGTATTGTGTGCACTGTACAAGGTATGCCACTGCCTAGCCCCAGTAGCCAACTGAATGTATGAGAGTGTTCACCTGTAGATATTTGTGGTATCTTTCTCAGAATTCTCACCTCACCTTTAGCACAGTTAACTGCCCCCTACTTGGCTTAATCAGCCAGGATTGGATGGAGTTCCCTAGCTGCCTAGTTGGACCCATAAAGCACCAGAACATTCTGGCACCTACACACTGAAGTGTATGAGAACAAATAGCCTGAGAAGGAAGTTCCAGTGACTCTTACAGAATTAGGAACTTCCCTAGGTATATTTCCTAAACTTTCAGAGTTGCTGCCAGCACTCCTGACATGCATCTAAAGTATCACAGGGAATCCACCATGTGAACAAGCTCAGATCTGTAGAGTTGCACATTTTTCCTCTATGCTCAGTTAGCTGCCCATTGATCTTTCCTTTTAACATTTCATTTATTTATATTTATTTATTTGTTTGTTTATCTGACTGGGCAGAGGGAAATTGAGAGGGAGACAGGGAAAGACAGACACCTACAGTACTACATTACCACTAGTGAAGCTTCGACCACTAAAAGTTGGGATCAAGCCTGAACCCTTGTGCATGCTAATGTGTGAGCTCAGCTAGATGCAGCACTCCCTGCTCTGCATTCCTTTCCCTGCACTGATCTTTTATGCATGAATTCTAATGCCTACTATTCTAATTGACTATTTGGTGCCATATCATCACACACACACACACACACACATACACACACACACACACACAAATGCTGAGAAAATTAAAGAGAAATTTCATGGTCTTTTTCTTCTAAAAAATGTTTTGCTAATATAGCAGTGGTCCTTCAAATCAACTAATTGGTGTATTTGGTCTAATACCCATTGCCAAGGTAAGATAATTTCTTGCTTTCAGATTAAATAGTTTCTTGCCTAGTAGCTTCATTAAGAAGAGAAAAAGAGATCCTGAGATACATCTTCTAAAACATGGGCCATAGTCCAAGACTTTGTGCCTTTGAGTGACAGTGAACAATTTCAACTATTTGTCTTCCTTTCACTGAAGAATGTGTATACCTTTCAATCCTTATTCTTCTAGAAACTATGAGTAGAGAGATATCTACTCCTGGCTCAGGGAGAAAGAACCTCCTTTAGGAATTACTTCAAGAATTGCTAAGGAGACAATGAGGAAGTGTCAGGAGCAAATCTAGTACTGATATCTTGTCCTAACAGCTAGATGCTTTTCCAAACTTACTTCAGAGGCACATAAAAGAAGCCCTCTGGGGTACCTGCTGTGTTGATTCTTTCTAACAATTGTCATTCAGTTTTGTAGTTGTCAGAAACACAACACAAGGGCACTTTCAACACAAGGGCACTTCTGTTTTGCCTGACATTTCTGCATGATTTCAGTGGTAGCTGCTATTCTCTGAGCTCCTCAAGGCCACCTAAGCAATAAGAAGGAAGATGCCAGAATGTTGACAAGGAAGACAAAACCCCAGTGAACAAAAACCTCTGAGGGGGAGGGGAGAAGGAGGGAGACAAGAATGAAAAAGAAGAAGCTGACTAAAAACAAAGTTCAGGACTAGCTTATTAATTGAGTAGTGTCTGACAAAACCACATTTGACAATGTCTGTGAAGGAGTTCCCAGATAGAAGCTTCTAATTCCTAGTAGTTGTTTCTGAGAAACTTAAGATTCCTGCTTCTCTGGGGACTCTTTAGGGACAATTCAATAACTGACTTATTGAACTGATTTTAAAGCACAAGCTCAGGTCATTTACACAACAAACATTCAAGCTGATGATACCTTAGTAGTTGGTGAAGCTGCAGGAACATGTCCCACCATTTTTAAAAAACAAAACTTTGTTTACAAAAAAAAAGTCATTACAAGATGAGCACAAGGACAAGGAGACCAAAGCACTGGCATTTCCTGTCTGTTGATATGGAAAATGAAAACTACAGAAAGGTAATGTTATAGCTGCAATTCAGTTTTTCTTCTGGATGACATAATGTGGCTTAGTGAGAACATAAATATGTAAGCAGTGTTGGAAAAGAAGCAAAAACCTCCAGATTCATTTCTAGCAGTAAGTTCCAGACCCACAGCAACAAGCCAGGTTGACCAGAAACATAAGGACAATACAAGGTAATTGAAGGGAAATAGATGATGAGTGGGTAAAGGAAAGAGTTTGTCACCAACTAGCTGGATTTTTAGATTTTTTTTTTAAAACAGAGGCAAAAAAAGAAACTTAAAACAAAGACAACTTCTTTTTAGTCTGCTTCCTCTTCTGATGTGATCTGTCGGCATTTAAGGAACATGATCTGCTAGGTCATGCCATGGAGTTCCCACAGGGAGCTGGTTAATAGGACAATTAACCTGGATTTTTAATCTGAGTATGAAAATAAAATCAGATCCTAACACAGCTCTCTCTGGCTAGTTATGTATTATCATCATAATATTGCTGAGGAAGGAAGTTGCACAAGACTAAAATACAACAACCAATTAACAATGCAAAAAAACATACTCTGCAAGACAAGGGCAGGAAGCACTCCACAATCCATAAATTATTCCTGTTTATTGAGTGCTAAAAGCACCAGTTCCAGACATATCTAAATAATATATTCACATAAATAATTAAAAACAAGGAAAATTACATAAGCAGGAACCAAAGCTAATTTTAGCAAGGCCTGTAGCTTTAAGAAGCCCTGTCAACTGTGTTTCTCAATCTGTCCCATCACATCATGAAGAGGAAAATAAAGATGTGAAGTAGTTTATGATACCTACAAAACTGACCACAGCATTTCCTTTCTGTAGATTTCAGCTTCCACACCTAAATAAAAGAAGCGTATGAACAAATGAACTCTAAAATCACTTCCAACTCTGACACATTATAGACTTAAATCATACCTAAGTACTCATTAATTAGAATCTTTTTTATATTTATATTTTCCAGTATATAATTTGTTAGGCTTGATTCCCCTCTTCTCTCTCTCTCTTGTCTTTCTTTCTTCCTTGCTTCTCTCTTTTCTTGCCACCAGGGTTTGTACTGAGGCTTCTTACCTACATGATTCCACCTTTTCTGGCAGTCTCCTCCTCCCTCCCCCCACCCCCCCAAGAGAAAGAGGGAAGGATACACAGACTCACCTCTTAGGAAGTTTCACACATTCCAGTATTTACTTTGTAGGGTAATCTTGCCAGGGGCCTGAATCCAGGTCTTTGTGCATAGTACAGCATAGTATCTCCCAGTGACCTATCTCCTTGCCCCAAGGCTTGATTTTCTGTCTTTAAAATTGCAAAATCCTGTAGCCTGGGAAGTGGTACATTGAATAAAATGCTTGACTTGCAAGCATGAGGTCCCGAATTCAATCCCTGGCATGGCATATGCCAGAGTGATGCCGTGTTTCTTAAACACACACACACACACACACACACACATACATCACAAACACACACACACACACACACACACACCCTTACTGTTTATTAAATAAATAATTTTTAAATTACAAAACTTTCTATGTAAACCTTAACAGTCTCCAAATTTCAGTTTTATACTGACCAACTTGAAATATCCTTAAACATCATTTTCTCTAGTAATATTAGTCATCTTGGCTTGTTATTATTTAAATGAACACATTACTAGCACTATCTAAAGAAGCATACTATCATGAATTAACTAATTGTTTCTCTCTCCTTGGGACATTAGCTTATTGTCTGTGTCTGCCAAAAGCTCTGGTGTAAAATAAATGGGCTCCATTTTTTCCAAGTCATAAGCAATGCAGCAGGGAAATGTGCTGCCTAGTGGTTTCCCCTCTAGTAATGGTCACACAGGATTCCAGGCACAAGTCGCAAACAGCCACCTGTATCCCCAACAGACAGAAAAGGCGATGTTAGTTGTACTCTGAGTCTGACATAGTTTCCCTCCTCTACAATTCTGCTTAGACTAAGAGAGAGCAGTTAAATCATAACAAATGCCATTTATGGGGTAGCAGCCATAGGAGTCAGGCACATACATTACCTTCAACTTCATGATCACTTAGCAAAAATATATTATGATTTGTGATATTAAACATTCTGCATGTTACAGCAGCATCTCTAGATACATAAAGCTACTGTAGTACTGTGATACAGTGACTTAGATATCTGTACAAATTTTATTGATATTTAAGATCAAGGGTTAAGTAACCAGTGTGTGGACACTTAAGAGACAGAAATAATATGTAGTCCTAGGTCTCATCAGACTCCAGAATTCTTGCACTATTTCTAGAGTCTTCTCAAACAATATATCATCATGAGTAATCCTAGTGAGCCGAGAGATAGAACACCTAAGTTTGAGTACTTGACCTAGTATTCATTATGTACTTATCTGTCTAATAATCAACTTCATAATACATGATAGAGGGGCTGGGTGTGACACACACTAGTCGAGCACATATGCTACAATGCACAGGTCCATAATCAAATTGCTTCCCTTAACTGTAAGTGTTCAGGGAGACAGGCGAGACCCAGAAAATATAATCCAGGCCTGTTACTGTCATTTTCTGAGCCATAGAAATTATAGATGTCTCAGGCATGATAGGGTTATAATCCCTGGATAGGAAACTGGGGGAAAGTGTATCTTTTTCCCAATTCCATGAAATGTAATACAATATCCCCCCTCTGAGCAGCACACTCCAGTCTTTGAATGAAGAAGACAGTGAGCCATGTGAAAACAATGACCTTAGGACCCTTGAACTGGCTGCTCTCTCTTCCTAGAAATGTTCCTCCTACACACAACCACACAGCTCGCTCTCTCACTTCCTTTAAGTCTCTGCTGACATGTTACCTTCACAAGGAAGCTTGTGCTGATTAATGTTTAAATTTGCAGCAATGCACTCCTCTTTCACTCTGCTCAATCCCCTGTCTTATTTTCCCATACTATTGCATTTGCTTATACAGTAAGTTTATTTATTTGATAATCAATGCACATTAAAATGTAAATCTTATTAAAGAGAGTAGATGTACTTGTCCATTTTGTTCATCTTTTTTTTTTTTTTGAAGACTCGAGAACATAAGAAGTACTCAGTAAATATTCATTGAATGGTACCTCTGCAGATAACATTGGTGACTATTTTTATTTCCACAGAGAAAAGATTGCTCAGTGCAGACCATGGAAGCCTGAATAAAATACAAATTTTCACCTTCAAAGGATGAGCCATTACTAAAGCAAAATTCCTTTGGTAAGGAAGAATAATAAAGCATAAAATCTAATCATTATTAACTCACAAGTAAAAAAATTTAAAAGAGCAAATCAATGTGTCTATTATCATCTTCAAGAACATTTAAAACTATCAATAGTTGAACTGATGGATATGAAGGTTAAGTGCTTGACCATTTTTTAAGAAAGCATAGATGTTGCAAACTTCAAAACACTTGTCAATTTCTGCTTTAAGAGTTTTCCTGGAAAGAAGAGGATAAGATGAAGAGGCATTGCGGTCCTGGTGCATGATAGTGGAAAAAAAAACAAAAAAACCTAGGTTGAGGGAAAGAGTGTCCTACAGACACCTACCATGGAGATATTAGAAATTGTACCCATGTATCAACAACTGTACTGTAAACCATTAACCCTCCAATAAAGTGTGTGTGTGTGTGTGCGCGCACGCGTGTGTGAAGATAATAAGAATTTTAAAAAGACTTCTTAAAATAAACCTTGGCTTCACTAAAATTGTTTGAATTTACCTGGTGTATATGTTAAACTCAAAGTGACTTCAAGATGTGGCTTGAATTCTAATGGCAATAGACATACATGCCTTTAAGCAAGCATGAATCTAAAATCACTGGAAATGCTGACTGGTTGTTATAATATCAGGAACTCTTTCTTAGTCAAGGATCAGTGTTGAACAGAGTACTACCAGGAACAAAATTATTTAAGTCGCATGCCAGAGGAACCGGATTACATATGTCTTTGATGAATGATATTTAAAGGAGAAAAAAAAAATCTGCCCCCATCCAATCCCATTTGGCCATCATCACTGTGATTTCCTGATCTGTGACTTCTTTGTCTCCAATGCCATGCTCTGATCGCAACTGTCACTGAGTCACACAGCCTGCTCTAGGCATAGAGCCAATTCGATTACAACAACTACTTGTGTGACAGAGAAAGGTAGTTTTCAGAGCCTTAGCAAATGCTTCACCCATGCTTCTGACTTTGGGGCATAAATTTCAAATCCCATTCACAAGATGGAAAATAAAAACCCACCTATCCTAGTAAACCAGCAATCTCAAGGACGCATCTGGACACAGGTTTAACTAGGACACAGCAGGAATGGTCAGCTTGATTACATTAAGCAGACGTGGATGAGCACAGTGACATTGCTGAAAAGCACAAGAATCCCCCTGTGGACAATACATTTGCAATCACATTTTTTTGTTTTCCAGGGATACAACTGTGGTTTGCTCACTTTTGAATCTCAAGTACCCAGTCACAGTGAACATGTTATATGCATAAAAGTATTTATTTAACTGAAATGGAATGAAGATAACAAGCCCTTTAGAGGAACAGAAAGGTACATGGCAGGTAGTACCATCTTACCCCAAGGCTGTCAGTTGGTAAGGCCAAAAAGTCTGAGTAATTTTTCAGACTTTAAAACAGAATTAAGGACCAAGACATAGCTCACACATGTTACCATGCACAAGGGTCCAGGTTTAAATTCCTTGTAACCACATAGAAGCACTTACAGGGAATGGGAGCTTCACAAACAGAGTATCAATTCTATGATTTCTCTCCTTTCTTTGTATCTTCCAAGATCTCTCTCCCTTCTCTCTCTTAATTTATTTTTAGCGAGAGAGAGAGAGAGAGAGAGAGACAGCAACACCACTTTACCACTTGTGAAGCTTTTCTCCTTGCAAGTGGGGACCAGGGGCATGAGCTAGATTCTTATGCATGGTAACATGTACATTCAACAGGGCATGCCACCACCTGGCTCCCTCTCTCCCTTCTCTCTTTCTCTCTCTAAAAAAAAAAAAAAAAAAAAAAAGAGCCTCCCAGAGTGGTGGAACCATAGAGCCCCTTATTTTACCCTGGTGGTAAAATAAGGTAGGATAAAAGAAAAAAAATAATAAAATAAAATGAAACTGAATTCTCAGTTTTGAGTCACTGTTATTTAGTATCACAGAAAATAAGTTCTACTTTTATTATCTTTCTCAAATGATTTTGTTGGGAAAATAGCAATTTATAGAACTATTAGCTACAGCCTCTCATCTCCCCATGGTTCTATTTTTTTTAACTTATCAAATTGTATGATATTTTACTAATATAGTTAAGACAGTCAAAAAACATTCTAGAAAACAAGATGTACCAGTCCCTACACAGGTTATCTATCTGTATTTATTTTCACTTTTCTGTTTCCCTTCCTAGTGTGCATCTATAATTCAACCTAGAAAATGAAATTTCTGGGGCCAGGCAGTAGTGCAGTGGGTTAAGCGCACATGGCGCAAAGCCCAAAGGCCGCCTAAGGATCCAGTTTGAGCATCTGGTTTCCCACTTGCAGGGGGGAGTCACTTCACAAGCAGTGACGCAGGTCTTCAGATGTCTATCTTTCTCTCTCCCTCTTCTGTCTTCCCCTCCTCACTCGATTTCTCTCTGTCCTATCCAGCAACAACAATAATAATGACAACACCAATAGTAAACAACAAGGGCAACAAAAGGGGAAAAATGGTCTCTAGGCGCAGTGGATTCGAAGTGCAGGCATGAAGCCCCAGCCATAACACTGGAGGCAAAAAAAAAAAAAAAATGAAAATGAAAATTCTTCTAAGACTTGGAAAGGAGTAAGACTTTTATTACAAGCCCTCTTTTTCTCTGATTGATAGTATATTTTTGGTTCATCCATATAGTTTAGCTGATTCAATATTATTAAAATTGAATACATAGTTAGTCACTTATGGAAGAGAGGGGTAGACTGAATAACTGAAGCTACCATGGATAGATACTTATTAAACTCCTCTCCAATGCTATTGATTTACTGAGTTATCTTGAGCAGACAAACTTGTTACTGTTCTTTTTTTTTTAATTTAATGTTACCTTTATTTATTTATTGGCTAGAGACAACCAAAAATCAAGAGGAAAGAGGGAGATAGAGAGAGAGATAGAGAGATACCTATAGCCCTGCTTCACCACTCACAAAGCTTTCCCCTGCAAAGGGGGACCAGGGGCTCAAACTTGTCTGGGAAGATGACATTAGAGTTGAGGATATGATAATAGAAAGCTGGATCAGGGAAGAGAGTAGCTCCCAAATATGTGAAAATTATATAACTATCATTAACTGTAAACCCCACCAATCTGATCTGGAGGTCCATGTCTATTCGCATTTAGCACAGGAGCCTGTGGAGTCTCTGCATCCCTGTCTCTCTGAGTTCACATTTCATGGTCATAGTTAAGAACATTCTAGGCTGCACTCATTTCAGGACTACTCTTCCTCAAGTGGCAGAGTATATTGGCCTATCCTTCCTTTGGAGAGTGGGGCAGTTTCTACCATTGTTGTTCTATATTGAGGGCAAGGTCCTGTAGAGACCCACAAGAGAACTTACGATGTTGTTCCTGATGGAGATGAACAGTGATGGTGGAGAGAGAGATCTGTTAGAGGTCCAGGCTCATAATATCTATTTGTACTTTCTTATTCTGACCAGTGTCAACAAAACACTGTCTGAAACAATTGAAATAATCTGAAGGGAATACAAAAGAAAATAAAAGATGACCAGGCAAAGGACTACCTTCAAAGACAATAAATCAAGTGCTCCGTCAAAATAGCTTACCCAGGCAGCGTGCTGCTTTGCCATATGCATGACCCAGGTTCAAGCCCACTCCCTACTGCACTGGAGAAAACTTTGGTGCTGTGGTCCCTAGTCTCCGTCTCTCATCTCTCTCTCTCTCTCAATCTCTGTTTCTGTCCATTTCACTTCTTCGTACATGAAAAACTAAGCCAGGAGCAGTGAAGCCCCAAAGACAACAGAAAAAGATAAACGTTGAATCAACAGCATATATAAGCAAAGTAGAATTTTTGCCCAAAAGTCTGCAATTTTTAGTCTTTCTTAGACTTTCTTCCCCTAGAATATTCACCTCCAAATTAAGCCAGCTTTTCTGTGCTTTTGTTTTGCAGCTGGCTATTTCCCAGGACACACAGCCTCCCACAGATTTCTGGCCTTAGTTGGAAATTCCTTCCCTCTTGCTAATTGAGTTTAATCTGAAGGCTTCTTAGGTTATCCTACTAAGAAGTGTAAGAGTAAATGAAGAAGGAGGAGGAGAGTAATATGAGGGTAAAGGGTGTTCTTTTTAAAAAATATATTTATTTACTATTGGATAGAGATAGTGAGAAACTGAGAGGGGCAGGGGAAGTAAGAGAGGAAGAGAGACACCTACAGACCTGCTTCACCAGTCATGAAACTTCCCTCCTACAGGTGGGAACCAGGGAATTGAACCTGGGCCCTTGTATACTCTAACATGTGTGCTTAACCAGGTGCGCCACCACATGGCCCTGGTAAAGGGTGTACTTAGATGATAAGAGTCTTAAGGAGGAACATTTGAAATGATGAAAAATAATGCTGACAAATATCAGTTTGGGAGACGGGTTGTTTTTATTCTATTTTGCTTAGTTCTGCTCTCCAAAAGAAAATCTACAGACACTTGTCTTCAATTTAGATAATTTAAGAATAGCAAATCTCTTTTTTTGTCTCTGGAAGTGAGGATAGGTACCAACTAAAGTATTTCTGTGGCAATGGTACCTGTATACTTTTAGTTCATGATGAGATGACAAAAGTAGAATCATCATCTCTCACATCACTTTATCTGTCTCTCTAAAGGTATAGAATTTTGAAAAACTAGGTCAGGAAGTCTGAGACCCCCACTTCATTCCTCAGTAACACATTAAAAATGTCTTGCTTTGACTTAAATGGGTTCTTATATAATAGAGAAGTTGTTTGTGAGATAAACTGGTTAAGAAGTCACTAATTTCTTGATATGACTAATATGAAAGCACACTACTGCTGGTTTCAGGACAAATGCTTAAGAGGGCAAGCTGCTGAGATGAATTTAGTGTATTTTTCCCTCACCGGGGTTATTGCTGGGACTCAGAGCCTGCATGACTCCACCATTTCTGGCAGCTATCCTCTCCCCCTTTCTTCCCTTTTGATGGAGGATGAGAAACAGAGAGGAAGAGAGAGACAGAAAGGAAACATCTGCAGCACTGCTCCATGACTCATGAAACCTTCCCTCTGCATGTGGGGACCAGGAGCTTGAACCTGGACCATTGCACATGGCAACTTGTGAGCCACCATTGGAACCCTTGTGTACTTTTAAGGCTTTTGATGCCCCTTTCCAAAATGACAATGCAGAGAATTTGCTCTGTGGTCAATTTTAAATGGGAAAACTGCCAGCTATGTGACATGAAGATGAGCAATCAGCTATTGGTTTAGGAAACAATTGCATCCCATAGCTCATTCAAGAAACTTCAAAGATACAGACAGCATGGTGCCCTGACTCCTGGTGCATCATATCTCAGCTTCTCTTGTTGCTAAAAGTAGTGCTCTTGAGTGCTAGCTTCCAGGAATGCCTATCCAGAATCCAGCCATAGGAACTAGATGCCACTTCTGGGAACTGCCACATTTCACATGCTGTCCCTACTGGGCTCCAACAAGCCATCTCTGGTAGTCAAGGGAACATAGGGCAGTACAGAAAGGCTGAATTTAAGGTAATTTTTTAAGGACTGCAAGATAAAAAATGTCCAATCATCAAAACCCAAACATGCACTGATTTATGTGCCCGGGTAAAACAAAAAATTAAAGTAGATCTAAAATAAAGAGGTAGACATACAAAAAGCATTCTCTGAGCAGAAGTGAAATGCCTTTCCTTTCCATTCCTTTTTCTTTCATTGATTTGGAATTTATCCATGTAAGACATATAAGATCTTTTTTGGCTACCTAAGTTGGTATTTCTAAAACCACCATGCAGCAGTTATAATGCTAACACCAGGAAACCAAGTCATCCTGTCTTCAAAGAAACATGGCTGATTTAACTAAGTAGTTAGATCCTTTAAGAACTATGTACAAATAGTACAATGCAGTATTATTCACTATAGCATGCAGAGTGAAACCCCTTGCTGTCACAAACACAGAACATTTGAAACTAGAATGGATTTTATGTTTCACCTGTTTCAAGCCTTTTAAGGACATGTAAAAGTAAGGGTTAAAAATGATATCCATACATTGCCTAGCCTCCACTCCCACTTTTTTTTTTTTTACTATTTTTTTTATTGAGGGGTTAATGGTTTACAGTATAGTCTTTTTTTCTCAACACTCCCATCACCATCCCCATCCCAACTCCCAGAGATAACCACTATAAATCTCCCACATCTTAGATATAGGTTGACATTTTACTTTCACATTCGTATGTTCAATTCTCTATATTCTGCATATGAATGAAACCATTCCGTAGCAGTCCTTTACTTCCTTATTTCCTTCACTAAACAGTTTTCTCCAATTTCATGCACCTGTTTTTTTTTTTTTATTTTAGTGACTTTTATATTGATTCACAAAATTATAACAGGGGTATAATCCTGCACCTATCCCACCACCAGAGCTCTGTATCCCCATTCCCTCGATTGGAAGCTATAGTAGTTCTCCCAAGGTCACAGATATGGGTTGACTATTATTTCTATAACTATCCATCTATATTTATATATATTTGCCCATTTTTCTGATGGTCTCATCTTCTCTTTCTGAGTCACACCTACACCTATTACTACTTCCAAATGTTCTTCATTTTTATCTCTTCTCTCTCTGGGTCCTGATGGAATTAGAGTTCAGAGTCTTCTGGTCATCTTACCCTATCATTTATCCTCCTCTGGGAATACAGACCAAAGTTCTTTTGGGGGTGCAGAAGGTGGAAGTTCTGGCTTCTGTAATTGCTTCTCTACTAGACATGGGCATTGGCAGGTCAATCCATACCCCTAGCCTGTTTCTATCTTTCCCTTGTTAGGTGAGGTGAAGTTACAGGATACATTAGTGAAGTCACATGCCCAGGAAAGTCAGGACAATTCCATCACTTTAGACCAAAGGTCACAATATTTTCTTTTTCCATTGTTAAGTAATACTCCATTGGGTATAGGTCCCACAAGGTTTTTATCCAGTCATCTGTCAAAGGGCATTTTGATTGTTTCCAAGCTTTTGTTATTGTGAGTTAAGCCACTATGAACATGGGAGTGCATATAGCCCTTCAAATCAGTGTTATATCTTTTGGGTAAGTGCCTAAGAGTAGAATTACTGGATTGTAAGTTATTTCCATTGTATTTGTTTAAGGACTTTCCATACTGTTCTCCATAATAGCTATACTAATTTGCATTCTCACCAGCAATGTAGCAAAGTTCCTCTTTCCACATCCTCCCAAATATTTATCTTCTCTATAAAGGGTGGAGCCTTCTTACAGGTGTGAGGTCGAATCTCAATGTGATTTTAATTTTCATTTATCTGGTGATGAATGAATTGGAGCACTTCTGTATATGTTTGTGGGCCATGTATATCTCCTCTTTATGAAACTGTTTATTCATATCTTCTGCCCATTTTTTTATTGGCTGTTTGTTTTTTGTTTGCTTGGTTTTTGAGCTGCATGAGTTCTTTATACATGCTTGATATCAATCACTTGTCTGAAGTGTAGTGTGAAAATATGTTTTCTCAATTGCTGAATTTCCTGGTTATCCTTATGAAATTTTCTTCTGATGTATAGAAACTTTTCAATTTGATATAGTCCCATTTGTTCATTCTTACTTTTGTTTCTCTTGCCCATGGGATGGAGTCTCCAAATAAGTCTTTAATGTTAAGGTTCCTGAAATGTTTCACCAATGTATTCTAAATATTCTATAATTTCAGGTCTAATATCCAGACCTTGATGCATTTTGAGTTAATTTGGTGCATGATTTTAGGTTAGTTTCATTTTTCTTTTTAAATTATTTATTTAACATTTTTTATTTATAAAATGGAAATATTGACAAGACCATAGGATAAGAAGGGTACAATTCCACACAATTCCTGCCACCAGAACTCCATATCCAATCCTCTCCCTTGAAAGCTGCATTATGGGGTACAGAAGGTGGAAGGTCTGGCTTGTGTAATAGTTTCCCTGCTGAACATGGGCATTGGCAGGTTGATCCATACTCCCAGTCTGTCTCTCTCTTTCCCTTGTGGGGCAGGGATCTGGGGAGACAGGATTCCAGGACACATTGGTGGGGTCATCTGCCCAGGGAAGTCCGGTTGGCATCATGGTAGCATCTGGAACCTGTGGCTGAAAAGAGTTAAGGTATAAAGCAGAACAAGTTGCTGACTAGTCATGGACCTAAAGGCAAGAATATTGCAGATGAATATTTGGGGGTCTCTATCTTAGAAAAAGCTAGTAGGTGGGAGTCGGGCTGTAGTGCAGCGGGTTAAGCGCAGGTGGCGCAAAGCACAAGGACTGGCATAAGGATCCCGGTTCGAGCCCCAGCTCTCCACCTGCAGGGGAGTCACTTCACAGGCGGTGAAGCAGGTCTGCAGGTGTCTGTCTTTTTCTTCTCCTCTCTGTCTTTCCCTCCTCTCTCCATTTCTCTCTGTCCTATCCAACAACAACAACAACAACAATAACTACAACAATAAAACAACAAGGGCAACAAAGGGAATAAATAAAATAAATATTAAAAAAATAAAAGAAAAAGCTAGTAGGTCTATTTTAGGTATATTCCAAGTGGCTTTACTAGTTTTTGCCTGAGTCTGACAGCTAACATGCAGATGGACCAAAGGTATTGTCAGGGGAGATGGTGTCATAGTCGGAAAAAAGACTAGAAAGCTGGATCAGAGAAGAGAGTAGCTCCCAAATATGGGGAAAGTATATAAATATTATTAACTGTAAACCCCATCGATTTGATCTGGGGTCCATATTCAGCACAGGAGCCTATGTAACCTCTGCATCCCTATAGGTCTGAGTTCACATTCTGTGGTCATGCTAGAAACATTCCAGGCTGCACTAATTTCAGGACCTATCTTCCTCAAGTGGTAGAGTATGTTACCCACCCTCCCTTCAGAGAATGGGGCAGTCCTTACCATTGTTGATTCACATTGAGTGCAAGATCCTGTAGGGGCCCACAAAGGGTTCCATTATGTTGTTGTTCCTGATGGACATAATCAGTGGCAGTGAAGAGAGGGATCTGTTAGAGGTCTAGGCCCATCATGTCTGTGTGGGAATCCCAGGACTCCTTCACTAGGGCCCCAGGTGATGGGGTAGCCTCGTAGTGACTAAAGAGTCATCATTAAAGTATGCCAGTCTCTTGCCCTTATTCAACTTTTGCAGTCCTTGCTTTGTCTGACAAGGTTAGCTTTGGAGTGACTGAGGGAAGTGAAATAGGAAGTAGATGAGGAGAGTGTCTAGGTCTAAGTAAAAACTATTTGATTAGGTACTTTATGGCATCTTCTTAGGTTTCTTTCTACTTGCTTGCTGGATTTATTGACTCACTGCAAACTACTGTGTGCTATTGCTTTAAGGTATATATATTTCCCCCAACTTATGGATACATGTGTACATAAGCCCTATCTAGGTTCTGAGGCTTTGTTAGGAAGTGCACCACTCAAAATGAAATTAAGGTGTCCTATGAGCTAGGAATGGTCTCACTGGAGTAATGAAGCTGGAGGGTTGACAGTCCACACTTGATGTCTCTGAACACAATCTGAAGTGATCATGGTTTTCCAATTCACCCAACACCATTTGTTAAAGAGACTTTCTTTTCCCCATTGGGTAGCTTTGGCCACTTCATCATATATAGTGTGCCTATACATGTGTGGGTTTAGTTCTGGCTTATTTTGTTTCATATGTCCATTTTTGTTCTAATACCACACTGTTCCACTATTGCTTTTTAAATTGAGTTGAAGTCAGGAATTGTGATAGCTCCATTTTTTTCTTTTTCTGCTATTCATGTTTTTTCTTTTTTAAAATAATTCCACATGAATTTTTGGATAAGTTGTTCAATTTGAGATATTTCACTGGGATTTTAATAGGGATTGCCCTGAATTTATAGGTTTCTTTGGAAGGATTACCATTTTAAAGATATTTATTCATCCAATCCCTGAACAAGAGATGCTCTTCCATTTCTTTGTGCCATCATCCTCTATTTCTTTTAACAATGCCATAGTTTTCCTTGAAAAGGTTCTATTTTTAAATATTTATTTATTTATTCCCTTTTGTTGCCCATGTTGTTTTATTGTTGTAGTTATTATTGTTGTTATTGATGTCATTGTTGTTGGATAGGACAGAGAGAAATGGAGAGAGGAGGGGAAGATAGAGAGGGGAATGACAGACACCCGCAGACCTGCTTCACCACCTGTGAAGTGACTCCCCTGCAGGTGGGGAGCCGGGGCTCAAACCAGGATCCTTACACCAGTCCTTGCGCTTTTTACCATGTGCGCTTAACCCACTGCGCTACCACCCAACTCCCCTTGAAAAGGTTCGTTACCTCCTTTATTAGATTTATTCTTAAATATTTTATCTTTTTGGATTCAACTGTAAATAGGATTGTTTCCTTGAGTTCCCTTTCCTCTGGTCCATCTTTTGTATAAAGAAATGTCACAGATTCATGAGTATTGATTTTGTAACCTGACACTTTACTGAATTTATTGATTTCTAGCAGTTTATTTTGGCAGCATTTTTAGGGTCCTGTAAATATAACAGCATATCATCTTTAAATAAATAAATGATAATTTAATTTCATCCTTTCCAATTTGGTTCCTTTAATATCTGTTTCTTGCCTGATTGCAATGGCAATGACTTCTAGGCCTATGTTGAATAGAAGTAGTGAGATTGGCATGAGTACAATTTCTTCACTCCCCATAATACATTGTCTTCATACCTCTTTCACCATCCACTGAAGTCTTTCTCCATATCATGCACTGGGATCCCATCTTTGAACCAAGGAGCTATAGTGGCTATTCAAACAGATCCTCATGCCTGAGGATCTGAGGTGCTAGGTTTATATCTCAACACCATTCTATGCTAGGTCTGAGCAGTTCTCTGAGCAGTTTAAAAGAGAGACAGAGAAAGAATACTGTATAACCTCAGTCATCACAAAGTTGGGAGCCCATTTGCAATCTTCACCTATAAAATTTTCTCCCTTTAGGCAAAATGGAAAATATACAAGATAACTACTAAATGAAGGTGTTTACTTTTCCCTTTCCATATAAAATGTGCCTGATGCCTGTGAAAATATTCCCTATTCTTTTGAATGTCTTGATTTTGTATGCTATTTGTGTATTTTGCGACCGGGTGTCTATCAAAACCATCACTCCTGTGGATTTAAAATCTTAATGGTAAAGGGATCCAGGTGATGGCTCACCCCATGTAGCATACACATCACCATTCGTAGGAACCTGGTTTCAAGCTCTCAGCCCCTGGACCTGTAGAGTGGAAGCTTCATGAGTAGTGGAACAGTGTGGTGGTGTCTCACCTCTCTCTCTCCCCTACCCCCTCCTCTGACTTTCACTGTCTCTTAAACAGGTCATCAGAAGTAGTAGTCATGGAGGCACCGAGTCTCAGTGATAACCCTGGTTGGGGAAAAATAAAAAGATAAAAGCTAATGTCCACCTACCATGAGGAAATGAAAGACTGCATTCATGTGTCAACAAGTGCACTACTGTATTGTAAACCAATAATCCTTCAATAAAATAATAAAAAAATGAAAGATTTCATTATCAATCAGAATGTGAGAAAGAAATAAAGAGGCAGAATGAATAGGTCATTTCTGAGAGTTTTCAATAAAGATATTCAGAAAGAGGAATGAAAAGAACACTATTTTGAAAGGTGATCAGAAGACAACCTGTATGACCTAAGAAACAGGACAAAGACTTCATGACTGCTGTGACCAACTTGTACACCTGAAACCAGCTCTGAAACATAGTGAAGTATAAGTCTGTTGAAGAAAGGAATGTACTCAGGGCACCTGGAAGCCAACTTTGGCTTTCACATGAGTCTTGGTCAACTGGTGTTTTTTTTTATCATCATTATTTATTAGATAGAGATAGCCAGAAATCTAGTGGGAAGGGAGTGATAGAGAGACAGAGAGAAATCTGCAGCCCTGTTTCGCCACTTGCAAAGCTTTCCCTCTGCAGGTGGGGACCTGAGGCTCGAACCTGGGTCTTTATGCACTGTAACATGTGTGCTCAACCAGGCCCTCAACTGGTGTTCTCAGCTTCATTTTCATCATCTCATCTGTTTCATGAAAGGCTTGGACTAAATTATTTCTGTATTAGGTATAGGTAGTTTCTCTGATAAGCTCTCATTATTGTACATTAAAAAGGAGATAGATTATGTAAAACAAATTTTATTATGTGAGTATATGCAATAATTTAGATGTGGGTCTCAAGTTACATATACATATATATATATTTCTTTTTTCTTTTTTTTTTTTTGTCACAAGGGTTATTGCTGGGTTAGGTACCTACACGGCATCACTGGTCCTGGCAGTAATTCTTCCCCCTTTTCTTTCTTTCTGATAGGGGAAGATGGGAGGAGAGAGAGAAAGAAAAGAACAGACATCCTGAAGTACCACTCCACTACTTCTGAAGCTTCCTCCATGCAAGTGGGGACCCGGGGCTTGCACATGGTAGCATGTACACTCTACTGGGTGATCCACCACTAGACCCTCAAATATTCTAAATTGTTAGTAGTGGGTACCTTCGAGGCAAGTAGATTTAGAGTTCTCACTTTATTTTGTACTGCTTTTTGATGTGGTTCTAAGTTTTTACAGAATATATATATATATATATATATATATTTGATATTAGAATGAACAAAAAAGTCACACTAAGGCTGGGAAGATAGCATAACAGCTATGCAGAAGACTGTCATGCTTGAGGCTCTAAAGTAACAATATCATAAAACCAGAGCTGAGTAGTGCTGTAGTAAAATAAAATGGAGACTAAAATAAATAAAAGTAGGCTAGTATTTTTGCCTTTTAAGTTATGTCTTTGCATTGTTCTTTAGAGAAAGACCATACAATCTGTCTATTTAAATAAATATTATTTGAGGCAACTGATTAATCCTGAAGGTTTCTTCATATTAACATTAACTATATCATTATATTGGCATATATTACATATCAATTGTAAAATTAACATTATTTTGTGTGTTTAAAAGTTATAGTTTTGTGTTTTTTTGTTATTGTTTGTTTTTTATCAGAGCATTGCTTAGCTCTGGCTTATGGTGGTGCAGTTCAATTCAGAACCTGGGACTTTGGAGCCTCAGGCCTCTTTGCATAACCATTATGCTATTTCCCCACTAAAAATTATTGTTTTTAATGGCACATGGAGACTCATATTCATATGATCTTTCATATTTGGGGGGGGGCAACTGGCAGCTCATGTCAAGAGAATGTGATATAGTATTGGTGAAATAGCTCAGTTGGATAGTGTTCTCCTTTGCCAAGTATGTATCCCAGGTTTAAGCTTAGTTCCCACTGCACTGGAGAAAGCTTCTATACCGTGGTCTCTTTCACTTTGTCTCTATATTAAAGAACTTAAATTAGGGGCCAGGTGGTGGTGTACCTGATTGAGTGCACATGTTACAATACACAAGGACCCGGGTTTGAGTCCCTGATCCCCACCTGCAGGGGAAAGCTTCATGAGTAGTGAAGCAGGGCTTCAGGTGTCTTTCTCCCCCACCCATCTCAATTTCTCTCTTTATTAAATAATAAGTAAAATATAAAAAAATAAAAATAATTAAAAAAATATAAAAACAATTACATTAAAAAGAGAATAAAATAGGGTATGTACACTATTTGGGGAGAAGTAAAAGGGATCTAAGAAAGCAAAGCCCCAGTTTCTTTACTTTGGTATTCAGAATATATACTACAGAATATATCTAGTAGTGAATTGTTAGAAAAGTTGTCACAATTTTTCCTGTTTTTCTATACAAAAGTCACCACAACTTTTTTCTGACAACCCAATATATAACTGACACATACATTTAGAAAGAGAAAAATGGAAGCCCCAGTGAAAACTACATTGGGATGCATAAGAAAAGAAGCAGGATCAACATCCTTGGGCTTTCAGTCCTGAGTTTGAAATCACAGCAAAGTATATAATATAAAAAATTGTTTTCTTAGAGTATGTATGTATAGATTAGGAAATATCTCAAATAAATCAAAAGTTTCTGTACAATGAATAACTTCCGAAAAATATATCACTGAGCACAAGCTAGTTGTATAAACATCCAGTGGCTTATTGTAGGGTAGCAAACAGATATTCTCCAGTGGATATGAAGACTGATGTTGGCAAAAGGGGTAACCCTTCTTTTTTTATTATGATATTGACAGAGAGATGGGGGGGATGGAGATATCTGCTGACTGCTCCATCACTCATGAAGTTTCCCCATTACAGGTGGAAATCAAGAGTTCAAGCAAGATCTTCAAACATAGTATCTTGTGTGCTTTATCAGTTGCAAGGGGTAACATATTTAAATAGGTGGAAGGTTGAGGAATAGCCTGGAGATTTCGTTCTCATGGTACTTTATCTTCAGCATTTTTGCCTTGATAGAAACAAGAATACAAAAAAAAAACCAAAAGAGATTTCAGAGGTTTACAGATGACACTCTGAGAATGGATGATATGAGGGCATTTATATACCTAAGATCCAACCAGGTAATTGATAGCAGTCAAGGGATTCCAGTTTCTATTTAATGTGTGGTTCATTATTCACAGTAGAAGCAACTTGAAATAGAAAGAAGTTCACCAAGTAGCCCATTTGGAGAACCTAACTAGAATACACACACACACTTTTGTAGCAGAAGATTTGAATTTGAACTCTAGCCATGTCCTCATTAATGTGTGACCTCTGAGCCCCCAACCTCTCTGACTTCTGCCTCTTAAATCTCTTCACTGGAGCTGTTAACAGTATGTAATGAGTCAAGGTGTTTGGTAGGAAGTTTGCTTTCTGAAGGGTTTTTGAGGTTTACAGTACTACACAATTAGCTAACCGCCATTCAAAGGGAAGCCAGATGTCATATTTAATAAAATAAAATAAAATAAAATCTAAGGACCCCTATGGGTTCTTTTGTACCTAAATTTATGCTGCATGCTCACAGCACTGGAAATCTTTTGTAAGACATTCCAACCCTTCATGTTTGTTGTAATGGGATAAAACCTTCAAAGAAAGAGCATGCCAAAGCCATTTGGAAGAATGATGGGAGGGGGGAGGAGTATTTTATTTAGTAGTCTGGGGCCTACTAAGCATCCTCCCTGCTAAGATTACACTGAGAATAAAGGAAATCGCATACTGCTCGTTTCCCTTGTAATCTTGTGGAAACTTCCTGTAAAAGGCAGTTTATAGCACTCAAAGTAAACTGATTTCACACTCACCGGATACTACCAGACCAACAATTGCCATCCTCTGGGAACAAAATAAAATAGCCCTACTGATCCTTTACACTTTGTCTGAGTTGGGGAGAACATGGAAACCCTGGTGTGGGAGAATGAACTCAAGCCAGAGGCAAGGAAACTCTTTGGAAGCATGGTTACCATTTAGTAATTCAGTTGAGAGGCAGCTGCACATTTGCCAAGAGACTTGTTATATTACCAAAAGAGAAAAAAAATCATCCATTAATAGTTTTCTTTGATGTAGGCATACATAAACCACAGTTTGTAGATATAAAATTTTAATACTAATCTGCTAAGGGGCATGATTAACAATATTTTTTGAAGTGGAAATGCGTATGTGGATTTTTGTGTACTTTTTAAGAGTGTTATCACTGCAGGATCCTCTGTGGGTTCCTCAGTTTATACAAATATCTGCAGAGTTTTTCAATGCAACAACAATGCATGTGAATGGCTGGAATGCAGTAGTGTTCAGATGACCATAGGAAGCTAGAGGGGACCCTTATTTCACAGTGTTAGTCAAGACAGCTTCATGCTGCAAACAGGGAGAAGACAACCAAGAGTCAAGAAGGACCAAGTAGCTGGCATAGCACTGAAAAGGCAGTTATCAGTCCCATTAATAACTCTGTTGATCATAGGTTTACTCTTCCTCATCACTCTCTGTCCCCAGGGAACTGTTGAAGCAGGCAGCTTGAGAATGGAGAAAGGTGGAGAAAGGATTGTTCCTTTTGTCACTTCTCTGCTAGGCCCCTCTCAAGATCTCTATTTCTGAGACTAGGTGGTTCACCCACTTATCATTAGTGCAAGTGTTGAAAGGACCAAACTGAAGTCTCCCTTGTCCCCACCTGTAGGGGGGAAGCTTCATAAATAGTGGAACAGTGCTGCAAGTGTCTCTCTTCCACTCTCTCCTTTTCACCCTTTGTCTAAAAGAGAAAGAGAGGGGAAGTCTGGCGGTAGCGCTGCAGGTTAAGCGCACATGGCGCAAAGTGCAAGGACCAGAATAAGAATCCCGGCTCAAACCCGGGGCTCCCCACCTGCAGGGGAGTCACTTCACAAGCATTAAAGCAGGTCTGCAGGTGTCTATCTTTCTCTCCTCCTCTCTGTCTTCCCCTCCTCTCTGTCCTAGCCAACAACAATGACATCAGTAACAACAATAATAACTACAACAATAAAACAACAATGGCAACAAAAGGGAATAAATATATAAAAACAAAAGAGAAAGAGAGGAAGGAAAGGGAAAGGCTGGCTGCTGGGAACAACGGTGGAATTATATAGGCACCGAGCACCAGTAATAACCCTGGTGGCAAAATAATAAAATCTATACTTTTTTTTTCTTCTTTGAGGGATGGAGAGACAGACAGAGTGTTCAAACAGTGCTCATTCCTTCCCGTGCTCAAGTCCCAGGATTTGAACCTCAACTCCATAGGGCTGTACTATGACACCAGAGGAATTCTATGAGCAGTGCAATGCAGGTGACTCTCCTGTCTCTTTGAAATAAAAAGAGGATTATAGAGACAACACAGTGATGGCCACAGGACCAGTATATTATAGGCCCCAGGTCTGAGTCCCAGCATCAGCAATAGGCCATAGTTGAGGGGTACTCTAGTAAGAAAATCAAACACAAAAGAAACTAAATGAAAAAGGCAGCCTGGAAACAAAAATAGGATTGCATATATGAGAAAGCTCAGAGCTGCAATGTGCAAACACATAAATGAAGGAACTTGAAACAAAACTGAATTGCCAAGCATCCACAAGCGAGTAGATCACTACTAACACACAGTTAGTTGGCAAACTTATAAGATCTGAACACTGTCCCTCTGAGTAAAGTCATTACTTCAATGAGACAGGATGCAGTCATATAAAGGAACCTCAGAAACCAATGGGATGTGTTTCGGGGATGAGTGGTGGAGCACCTTTATTCATTTGCCAAATATTTAATTTGATCTTATTATATGCAAAGCCAGTATGCAGTTCTTAAATTTATTCTTTTTATTTGATATGCGAGAGGGAGGAGAGGGAGAGGAAGAGGGAGAAGGAGAGGGTGGGACGAGGGTTTGAACCTAGATTCCTGCAAAACGTTACAAGTGTGCTCAGCTAGCTGCCACACCACCACTTGGTCTCAGTGCGCATTCTTGAGAACAGCAATCCTAAAACTTCCTGCAGAGGAATGGCAGATGTTGTCCTGTCTTCTTGCACTTGTTTCGGCTCCAGGAATTATTCTACCTCTCAACTGTTTTGAGTATTTCACTCTCAGGCTGCAGAAACTCAGGAGCGTTTGGGATTGGGTTTCCTTAGGGCGGATCATGTAGAGGTTTGGCTTTCTAGGTAGAGAAGAGATAAAGAGAATTTGCAGAGCTAGGAGCTTAACTTCTAGTCTGCCACTCCCAGCAAGTCTGGTGCTAAAACCTTCTGTGATAAATGATTAAGAGTCCTCTCAATAATGTAAACATGACAGTTGCCTAGGCAAGAACTATTCCACCTCCTTTCAGTGCAGTCAGTGCTGATCACCGAAACATCTCCTGAGCTAGAGTTATGCAACCACGCTCGCAGCGGGAGTTACTTCCTGTGCTGCTGGCTGCGCCAGATTCAAGTGAACACGCCTACCTCAGGCTTCAATGGAAGTCGTTCTCCATTAACAAACCACTTCGGCTTTCGGAGATGAATGCCCAGTACTGCACACCCCACGGCGCAGCAAGAACTCAGGGCATTAAACTCTCCGACTGACACACACACACACACACACACCCGCTGCGCATGCATGCAGCTGGGGGACTGCAGCGACGCAAGCAGAGGGACAGCAGGCGGAGCTGTCTTTGTACAATCCCCTCCCTCCAACCCCCACCAACTCAGCACGAACTCATGCTAGCTCCATTCTTTTGCGAGGAAAACACAAACACACGCACGCACGCATGGCGGACAGGTCGGCCTGTGAGTCCCTTCCTCGTGCACACGGCCATTCCAGCCAAACGGTGCAAAGGGCCCACATATTCGGCAGCGTAGTCCAAGGAGCCGCGCGCCGTAACAATGCAGCCCCGCAGGCGGCTCCCAGAGAGCGGCGCACCCCCTCCCCCCTGCGCGGCGTGCCAAGAGTTTGGAGCGCGCGCACGCACAACCGCGCGGACCGACCGTATCCCTCCGCCTCTCCGTCTCCTCCCTTCCCCCGTTCGGCGCCGCCGCCACGGTTTGGGAAACGGTGGGAGGAGGGGACTACTTCCCGAAACTTGCTCTGCTGCACACGACTTGGGAGTTGCAGTGATTCGTCCCGGTGGCCGCCGCTTTGAGCCTCGCTTCTCACCCACCCTCAGCGCCCAAGCGCGCCGCTCAGCTGCCTCACCCCGTGCCCGCGCTGGCTCTCGCGTGGAGCTGGCGTCCAAGAGAAGCCGCCAGGGACTACTTCTCGTCCAGCTCCCGCGGGCGCCCCCGGTTCGGAGCGGCAGCGGTGGCGGAAGGAGCGGACGGCGCGAGCGCTTCCGCCGCTCCCCTCGCTGGTCCCCTCCGGCAGGCGTGAGGAGCCGGCCCGCCGCGCCGCTGCCCGCCGCTGGCTGGCCGGGGACCTGCGGCCGCTCTCTAGCTGCTTCCCTGCGGGCGCAGCTCGCTCCTGTACGACCCGCCCGCCGCCCCTCCTCCCGCCCGGAGCGTGTCTGGAGGAATCCGCCGCCGCCAGGCCGCTCGCCCGGCCCGGCTCGCGCCCGAGGCCGCCCGGCCGCGGGGGGCTGAGCAGGCGGCGCGGCGGGAGATGGTGGGCAGAGCTCGGGCAGGACCGCGCCGCCGCCGCCCGGAGCCTGGGCTCGGCACGCCCCCGCCGGCCCCCAGCGAGCGGAGCCCAGCGACCTGCTCGCCGCACCCCTGAGGGCCCCCGCCCCGCGGACCCCGAGTGGTGCCCGACCGGCCCGGCCATTCGCACGCACACCCGCCTGCACAGCCCGGAGCCCCCGGCCTCCTTGGGTCTCGCGGCGGGGTAGCCACGGCGGAGGGCGTCGCCGCCGCCCCCCTGCGGGGGTGGCCGGAGTTCCCGGCTGGGGGGGCCCCGCGCTGGGTGAGGCGTCCACCATGGTGAGGCCCCTGAGCCGCTGCCCCCGCGCCCCCTCGGCCGCCGCCTGCCCAGCGGAGCTGCTGCTGCTTCTGCGCTTGCTGTCGCTCCTCCATCTCCGGATCGGACCGCGGTGAGGGAAAGATGAGCGAGGAGACGGCAGCTGCTGACAACGAGTAAGTCCCTCCTCGCCTCGAGGAGCCAGGTGCAGCCGGGGCGCTCGGCCTGTCCCGCCCTGCTCCGCTCATTTGCTTTCTGGAGCCGTTTTGGTGAACGGCGGCGCCCCCCGCCCCGCACATCTAGTTGCATTCTTTGGGGGGGGGAGTGTGCGCTCGCGCAGGGGTGGGGGCGCCAGTCGAGTGCACGGGTGCAGGCAGGGTAGAAACGAGCCCAGGGTTCGGGGAGACCTCGGCTCTGGCCTTTCTCACTTTAGCACGCGGGGCAGCTGCACCCCCAGCCAGCTCCCTCGTTGAATCTTCATCTTGCCAAGGAGCGTGTGGGAGCATCTCCTGTAGCAGCAAACTGCTTCAATGCTTAATTCGATGAGTCAATGACTCTGAAATACCGATTAAGCCTCCCACCGCCCCTCTCTTTTAAACTTGTGACCTGTGAGATTTTTTTTTTCTAAGAAGGGGAGCAGGGAGAGATTTTTTAAGAGATAATTTGGTGGCACTGAGAACACCCGGAGTGGGCGACGTGAAGCTGTGGTGTTACGCCTTGGTGACTGCTGGACCGGGAATGCTCTTCCGCCCGCATCACTGAGACCCAGCGTTTCTGTGGAATTGACCATATTTACGCCGCCGAGCACGGCGGCGCCTTCATTCACAGGTTTCTGTTTATTTGGGCTGTGCAGGCCGGATACTTGGCTTTTTACAGTGGTTGTAATGGAACAGCTGCGGGGAGGAAAGGGGTTCGGGAGTGGGGGAGGGAGGGGAGGATTTCTGCTGAGAACGGGTGGAATTCCGGACAGAAGATGACTTTTTTTTTTTTTTTTTTTTTTGTAATTAAGCTTTGTTTCTTTTAGGGGAATGCTGAGAGTTAACTGAGTTCCGACTGGTCCTAGGGTGCATTCCTTTAAGTAAATCACATTCCTCAAGGCAGCCTTTCCTTTTCTTCTAATTTTTTTTTTTTTTAATAGAAATGGCTAGTGTGGAGGCCGGACGGATCCGGCGTCCGGCGGCGGGTGGGGGCGCTGCGGTCGCCCTGGGAGGCTCCACGAGCTGGGGCCGCCATGTTCTAGGCTTTTTTTGTGAATCGCCCTCATTTGCATAGCACACGCTTCATTCATAAAAAAAACATAATAATTAAACATCATCACGTTGGACTTGGCGCGAGGCTCTCTCGTGGGGAAAGAGCTGAGGCCGGGCAGCCTGTGCACCGCAGCTTCTTCGCTGTCGACAGCGGGAGTAGCGGCCCCGCGCCCTGACCGCGGCCCTGGCGGGGCAAGTGTTGACAGGGCGCTGCGGGGAGTGCGGGCTCGGGGAGGTGCCGGCGCCACGTGACCGCCTCCATTCATAAATACCTGGCGGTCCATTCACACGGCCGGTTGGCGTCGCAGCCTGCAGCGGCCGGACTGCTGGGCGCGCGAGTGAGGAAAGGCTGCTGGCCACCGTGCTGTGGAGGGAAAGGCTTCATGCTGCTTGCAGAGGCGCCAGATTGGGGCTGGATGTCAAGTGCCATCTCAAAGGTGGGCATAGACTCAAGGTCATATTAAAGGAAAACACCCAGTAACTCCTAGTCCGCTAGCTAGTGAGAGTATTGTAAAGTCTTGCCTGAAACGCGCTGTTTCTTAGTGATTTATTTTGGCAGTACTTGACAAGGACAAACTGAAAGTGCAAATTTTTGATGCAGATGTTAACACTGAAAATGAGTTAACAGTATTGCTAGAGTTTTCATCCCAGTGATGTGAATGTTTGGGACGCCCAGACAATTGGTGCTGGGGAAAATGCCTTATAAAAATTGGTGTGGGATGACTTGGAAATTACCTCATCAGTCTTTTAGAATTCGGTTTCACAAATTTACCCTGCTTTGATGGTAAGTCATTTCTTAGTACCTGTGCTTTGTTTTAGTAGGACAGGAATAATTTGTATTAATCTTTCACATTATATACACAAAAAACTCTTCGTTGGAACAGACTGCTGAGTGTTGTACTTTAAAAGGTATCGAGTTCATCTGATTATCAGTTATTAGAACCAACATGCATTATCCTAACAAAGTTTGAACATCTTTTGAGTAATTTTTTTCCTAATTTTTTACATGTCTCATTAGTATGTAATGTGACTATTATTTAAGTCGTGTATATTAGAAAGAAGAGCTAGATTGTAGCAGATACACTTTAGGCTGTATTTAGCATAGTCTATAATTGCCCTGTGATCTGATTTTATTTTCATCTTTAAATATTTTTTCTTTGTTCTTAAAAGTCACAACAGAAATTTAATGACAGTAGAGACTGTTCTTAAGAATTGAATGTTTTTCTCACCTTATTTTAACCTTAATTAGTGGAGAATTTTGTGTGTAATTTGTCTTATGCAATGTGAGACTTGGGGAAGGTTAGTGAAAGTCTGTTTTCAACCTTAAGTAGAAACTGTGACTGCATTAAAATGTTAGTTTTTTTAAAAAAATATTTGTTAATTTTCCCTTTTTGTTGTCGTTGTAGTTATTGGATAGGACAGAGAAATGGAGAGAGGAGGGGGAAAAAGACACCTGCAGACCTGCTTCACTACCTGGGAAGCGACTCCCCTGCTGGGGGAGGGGCTCGAACCTGGATCCTTATGCTGGATCCTAGTGCTTTGCCACCTGCGCTTAACCGCTGCGTTACTGCCTGACTCCCTAAAGTGTTAGTTTTTAAAAAAATATTTTCTCTTTTGTTTCCCTTGATGTTTTATTGTTGTAGTTATGATTGTTGTTATTGATGTCGTCGTTGTTATATAATACAGGACAGAGAGAAATGGAGAGAGGAGGGGAGGATAGGGAGAGAAAGGTAGAAAGACACCTGCAGACCTGCTTCACCACCTGTGAAGCGACTCCCCTGCAGGTGGGGAGCCTAGGGCTCGAACCGAAATCCTTACGCCCGTCCTTGTGCTTTGCCACCTGCGCTTAACCACTGCGTTACCGCCCAACTCCCTAAATTTTAGTTTTAAAAATAATTCCCTCTATTTCAGAATAATAGTTTATTTCTATAATGTTAAATAATGAAGATTACTGTATTTTGAGAAACTCTTAACCTATTCTGGGTAGCCGTTGTGGTAAAATTCGGCATGGCTTCCAGAAACTTCATTTTGAAATCACCTAGTACGGTCTGTTACGTGAAATTAGAGTTGAGAGGTAGTTGTCATATTAATTGTGAGTATATGTTTAATCAGGAATTAGTGGAGAATTTTGTGTGTAATTTGTCTTATGCAATGTGAGACTTGGGGAAGGTTAGTGAAAGTCTGTTTTCAACCTTAAGTAGAAACTGGGACTGCATTAAAATGTTAGTTTTAAAAAATGTAAGAATAATAGTTTATTTCTGTAATGTACAACAAATCTTTGAGATGAATACATAGTTATAATTTATTTGAAGTTCTGTCACATAAGATAGATAGCATATCTTAGCATTTGATATGACTTAAACCTTTTCTGTGTTGTTGATGAAACAGTTTTGTTTACTGTGTTTTTACTATGGTGATAAATTCTATATACATATATTATGTGTATTCTTACACACATAATAGAATAGATAGCCTAGTGGTATATCATAACAGTATATTGTAAATATTTTCATGTGATTAATAGAACATAATTTTTATTACTATGTTGTATTATTGTTGTCTCTGGAACTTTTACTGCTCAGGGCTGACTTTTTCAGACAGAGAGATGAATGGAGAGAGGGAGGGAGGGAGGAAAAGAGAGAAAAGAGGGAGAGGTGTTCCAGTACTATACTTCCTCCATTCCATTGTGGGGACCAGGATTGAACCAGGATAGCATGTATGGCTAAGCATGTATGCTACTTAGGTGAGTTGTTTTGTCAGCAAATTTCAATATTATATCTAGTATAACTTTAATTTTAGTCTACTACTGGTAGACATATCAGAATAACATTGCATTTCAACTAGACTTATCCCCTTTATTCAAATCTGTTGTTTTTCCTCAGATAATCAAAGAATGGAATTAGATGAGATACAAATTTTTAAGTTGATTTGTTATTCTAAATCGTACTTTAGAAAAGAAAAATGCCTATCTCAAAATGCCTGTTTCTTGAAAGAAATTTTTTGAAGGTGGGAATTAGATCTTGTTTCTCATTTCACTCAATAGAATGTGCAGATTGATAAAATATTTTTGTAAAGCAACTTAGATTGATTCTGGGCAACCAGAATTTCAAGTTCCAGTTTAAAAATAGGGTAAAATATATATACAAAAAATTATTTTACTCTTTCCAACTTTTTTTTGGTCATCATTGGGGCTTCACTGCTGTGGGCTTTTTCCAACAGATAGGAAAGGGAAGGGAAGGGAGAAATGAAAGGCACCGCATTATCAAAGCTCCCCTCAGTGTTGTGGGGGCCAGAGTCAAGTTTGGGTTATGTGCAAGACAAAGCAGGTGCACTAAGTGATCTACTATGTCAGCATGACTGGACATAAAATGAAGATCTGTTTTTGTCCTAGTTGTCACGAATTATTCTGTGGTTTGGCTGTGTGGTGACCTTTATGTACCTTTGTTTGTTCACTTGTAAACAAAGGGATTTGAATGGAACATCATTATGTCCTCTTGTGTAAATTACCCTAAATAATGTACAGTGGTAAACATGTTGCCAGTCATTAGATTTGTAATACATATATGGCAGTTGGTTAATACTGTTACTTTTGACCTCTCTAAGCAAATGAGAACTTTTAGTAGAGTGCTGGTAGAATGATGAACCATTCATTTTGAGAAACCAAGATAAAATTTAAAAAAATAGAAGCAAATTGTGTTGAGTCTTTTTTGTGCTTAATATCAGCCAGTCTTTGATAATATATACATCACAAATGGAGAATTTTGTTGTGTCCCTAAGAAAATAAGTATGGCCTCTATGAATCAGTGAGTAAAAAGCTATTGGACTTAAACACCAATTCCCGTTTAGTTTTAAGAGACATGTACTAACAGGGTAACATCATTTTAATGCTTTACTTTGATGAATAATGCCTTTGATGAAGAAATGCCAAAGCTAAGTCTTCATTTAGTCTCACCATGCATGCGGGGGAGAGAGGGAACGATTGAATCAGAGCATCCCTTCGACATGTTGAATCAGAGCATCCCTTCAACATGTAATGCTGGGGATTAGACTTGGGACTTGGTGCTTCAGTATGTTATACTTTACCCACTGTGGCTTCTCTTGGGCCTCAAGACTTTTTCATTCTTCAATATTTAGATTGAGCATTCTCTATTTAAAAGTCTGATGCCCAACGAGGACATCAATAACAACAACAGTAATAACCACAACAATAAAACAACAAGGGCAAGGAGTCGGGTGGTAGTACAAGGGGTTAAGTGCAGGTGGTGCTTTGCACAAGACCGGCTTAAGGATCCCGGTTCGAGCTGCAGGTGTGTCTGTCTTTAAAAAAAAAAAAAAGTCTGGTGCCATAGCTGCATCTCACTTTACAGTCCAGAACCGAATGTGTTACAAATTTCTGAGATGACTTTGTGGCACTCCAAATGGTTTGAAATATGTTTGTTTAAACACATTTCATTGTTATTGTTAAAACATTAGTAATGGATGATAGGTGTTAAGTTTCTTTAGACATAGGGTTCTTAGAATTTATGTTTTTACTAATTTTTTTACTGAAGCTTGTTTGTCATCATAATTAAAGGAAATACTAACAAGTGATAGCAGCATTAAAGGTACTTCTGAGATAACTGTTATTTCTCTAGTATTGACTTTACACAATATCATAAATTGGATGGTTTGAAACAAGAGAAAATTTTCACTGAAGTTCAAAATCTAGTTAAGGTCAAGGCCTCTGAAACCTGGAGGAAAAACTTAACTTTCTTCTTAGCTACTTCTGGTAATTCATCACTGATTATTTTTTGCTTACCTAATTTGATTTTCTGCTTTCATCAACACATAACTTTCTCTTTCTCTTCACTTGGCCTTGCTTAGAAGAATACCAGTCATATTGGATTAGGAGCCTATCCTGCTCCAGTATCACCTCCATTTAACGATTACTTCTGCAACAACTCTATCTGCAAGTAAGGCTGTAGAGCTGAAGTGTTGGGGAACTAGGTATAAAAATTTTGAGGGATAAAACTTAACCTATAGCTCTAATTGGAATCAAAAGTGTTTTGTTATGGTTAAATTACTGATAAGTTGTTAAAGATAGCTCAAAATAGCACGTGTCATTACTTAATATAAAATAATAATTTTTTATTTTTATTCTTTTTATTGCTATCAAGGCTATTACTGGAGCTTGGTGCTGGCACTACATATCCACTGCTCCTGGCAGTCATTTTTTTCCTCCTTTTTTTTTTTCTTTCTAATTTTCATTCCAACAGAAGTTGAGAGAGGATGGGGAGATAGGGAAAGAGAAAGAGGAACACCTGCAGGCTTGCTTCACCACTCCTGAAGTGGACCCCTTTGCAGGGTGGGGAGGGGCTGGTGAGATGGGGGGCCCTCTAACCTGGGTTCTTGAGCTTGGTACTATGTGCGTTAGCCAGGTACACCACTGCCTGCCCCACCCCCCAATAATTCTTAAGCTATTGCTAGAGCTTATATTTGAATGTTAACAAAGAAATATATTACTATGTCAAGATTAAAAATATTTTGACATTTCAGTGTAACTGGTTTATTTTATAATCCTATGTATTTTAAGCCTTAAGACGTTTTAAGTGTTGAAGAGGTGGTCACAGGCTTTACCAGACTATAACCCAGGTGGTTAAAATCTGCTATAGAGGCCTAAGAGCCTCCTATAAAATAGGAAGATTAAGAAAAATCAAGGGAGGGGGCAAAATAGCTCACTTGGCTAGTGTGCTGCTTTTGCCATGTGTGTGACCAGGCTCATGCTGCACTGAAAGAAGCTTGGTTGCTGTGGTCTCTTTCACTCTCTCCCTTGCTTCTATGTTTCTGTTTAAAAAAGAGAGACTGAGCATAAAATGAACAAGTCCAACATGAAGCCAGCCATTACAGAAAGAAGAGAAAGTGCTCATAGATAGTGGCTGAGAACTTTCAACAAGTAGCAAATCAGGCTCAGCTCAGTGAACTAAAAACAAAACAAAGCCACAGTCAAACTGGGTTTATCTTGAGATGGCATGAATGAATCAACACTAGAAAAATCCATGTAGTTTGTCATCTTTGAAGATTATTTAACTGGCCAGTGATAATAATTTTGAACAGAATTCCCATTAATTTTTCAGGTTATGTATATGAAGAAAATATAGACCCTTCTCAGTACAATTCTTAAGCCAGTAAAAATGAGAGTGAAGAGTGTGGGCTCAAGTCTTTATCATGTACTTAATAGGGAATCATTTTAAGTAATGGGTTAATAGTAAATTTTTTAGAAAGCTGAGTAGCTTATTTGAATAGTCAGAAGGAAGTAAAATAAAATGAACTTCAATTGATAAGGAAGATGTAATAAAACAACAAACATGCTGGGAGAGACACATTTAGAATTGCTGGTGGGTGAATTTGTTAGGCATTTAGGATGTCCATTTAGTAAAAGTACTAGACTGGACATAAAGGTGAAAGTATGAAGAGCATATGATGCCTTAAATATTTTAAAGTTGGGTTGTCATGATACTCTTAAGTCAAGAAGGAAGGGGCAAAAAGGATTTTTTTAAATATTAATGAGAGAGATAGACACATACAGAGTATTGAAGTATTTGAAATGGATGGTAGAAACTGTTTTTGAGAGGGAAATGAGAGACTAAAAGAAAGAAAATCTCCTGAGTATTCAGGACAAAATAGGAAGGAAGTGATCCACTGGAGAGAACAAAGAGTAAGATAAATATTCAGGCCTAAAATAACAGTTGAAACTTGTTGGATGAGATGGTTATCAGTAGTAGACAGGAAGAGAGAAAAGACTTAAGGAAAACTAATTATTAGAGGAAGTTTCAGGAAAGAGTTTAGTAAGCTTGTCAGACACTGCTAGATTTAAATCTTTTAACTTCCATGTAGCTAAATATTACATTAGAACTTACAGATGATATAACTGATGTTGAGACATGTTTAGTAACTTGTTCACAGCTTCATAAGGTAGTAAGCAGAACTGAGATTTAGATTGGATGTAATTATACCATGACTTATATGCCTTA
Organism: Erinaceus europaeus; assembly: GCF_950295315.1. NCBI lineage: Eukaryota > Metazoa > Chordata > Mammalia > Eulipotyphla > Erinaceidae > Erinaceus > Erinaceus europaeus. Next base: position 50,879,443 of record NC_080177.1, on the reverse strand, counting down.
CATCATTAAGAACCTGAACTTAAAAATACAATTAAAGTTACAGGCAGAATAATAGAATTGACAGCTAAGTTTTGAGGGACCAGATGTTTTGGTAAAGTCAAATGAACAACGGGTTCAGGAGAGATAGCTTACTTGGTAGAATGCACCCTTGATGTTCAGTGAGGACTTGAGTTTGAGACCCCAGTCACCACCATTCTTTTTTTTTTTTTACTGTCTTAAAGGAAATAAAGGAAGTAAAAAAAAAAAAAGTTCACCAGAGTGGTTTAATTGTGCAGGCGTGAAGCCTTAGCCAAAATGTTACTGTTAGTAAAGTGTGTGTGTGTGTGCGCGTGCGTGCGTGTTCACACACTTCACAATATGGATGTTTGGTGTCAGGACTTGAGGTGGAAGGAATCCTCATCTGATCTGATGTATTTAGTGTTCATTTGTGATGAGCTGGCATATGGATGTTGACATCTGTTAGCTTCTACAATAAAAGAGCTGGAATAAAGAATTTTGAAATTAGAGATTAAAGTGAAGGATGTATAGGGTGTGTAATAAAATGGAGGTTCTAATCATGGTCCTATCAAGAGTAAGGGATGTTGGGAGTTAGGAAGTAGACAAGAAGATAGACACATAAAAGTTATCCAGATTTGAACTGTTAAAAGGCTTTTCAGAAAAACTTAAAAACCTGAAATTTCCATTAAGCAGGGAACAAAGGTATAAATCAATATTGTGAACATTTCCTTTCATATTCTGAGTGAGGTTGAGGAGCTCATGTTGGGCAAGACAAAAATCAGGTAAAGAAATACCCAGACCTAAGTACATTTTTGTTTGTTTGATATTTAATAGTATTCTTTAGTTATAAAATGTGTATTTCTAGAGCTTGTTAGTAAAATAGTTCAAATTAAATTTTATCTTGGAAGTATAATACTGTCTGACAGTCTACTTTTATGGGAAAAAGGTTCCAGCTTACTGAAGATTTAAACCTTTACTTTTTTTTCTTTCTAAAACTAAACTAATATATGAGATAAGTTAGATATGTTAACTGGATGTCCATTACTCTTGACATAGTCTGTTAACTTTGGATACTTTTGTTTATTGGCACCAGTGTTATCACTGGGACTTGGTGCTGCACTACAAATCTGCTGTTCTCAGCCACATTTCTTTCCCTTTTTTGGGGGGGGGGTCTTTATAGGAGAGGAAGAGAGACACCTACAGATGGCTTCACTGCTCATGAAGTGGACCTCCTGAAGGTTAGAAGTAGGGGCTTGAACCTGAGTCCTTGTGCTTGGTAATATGTGTGCTTACTGGGTGTACCACTGCCTGGCTTCAAACATACTTTCTTGGTGGACCAAAAAGAAAAATAACTTATTTGATTTTATGTAGACTATATTGCTGTTGAATCTGCACCTATATAGTGTGCTATGCTTTCGGATACATCAAATAAAATTTTGATGTATAATATACTGACTACTAGCTGTCCCATGTTTACCTATCATGATTAGTTAGGTAGCAAGGAGAAACTGGAACTGAGCTGAATCCTTTTAACTGATTGCTGTGGTCTGTATCCTCCCAAACGTTGTCTGTTGGAAATCTGAACCTTAGAGATGATGACTAAAAAAATTTTTGTGTTATTTTTATTTATTGGATAGAGACAACCAGAAATTTGAGAGGGAAGAAGGAGAGCTTTCCCAAAGCTTTCCCCTGCAGGTGGGGACCAGGGGCTAAAACCGGGTCCTGTGCACTGTAACATGTTGCCCAACCAGGTGCGTCACTACCCGGCCCCAAGATAATGACTATTAATTGTGTTAGGAGGTTGGACTTTTTGGGGGGAAGTGTGTGAAATATAAGCCCTACTGAGCTTTATGAAAAAGAGGCTGTAGAGATAGTTGCTTAACTCCTTTACCATGTGAGGTCAAAGTAGTAAGAATAAAGCACCTTGATCTAGGGCTTCCCAGCAACTGAGAAAAAAAAATTCTGTTGTTTACAAGCTAACATGTTGGCTCTTTTGCTATGGCAGCTTCAAGGACAGGCTCTGACTTTTGATTAGGACATGACAAGGAACAGTAGTTACATTAGAGAGAGAAATTAATAAAAAACAAAATACTGGCAAATAGCTCACCCCGATAGTGCACTACTTTGTCGTGCCTATGACCCAGGCTCTCTAGCCTGACCCTTACTGTATTAGAGGAAGCTTCAGTGCTGTGGTTTCTTTTCCCCTCTCTGCCTCTCTATTTCTATCTGAAAAGGTCACTGAGAGAGGCAAAGCCCCACTGACTAAGGAGGACAAAAACAGAAACCAAACACGATTTTTCAATTTCTGCAAGCTCTCTCTCTCTCTCTCTCTCTCTCTCTATATATATATATATATATATATATATATATATATATATGTATATATATATATATATCTGCTTGTTTTAGTGTGTACATTAATGCCTATAATGTCTTTTTTTAATATTTATTTTATTTATTTTTCCCTCTTGTTGCCCTTGTTTTATTGTTGTAGTTATTATTGTTGTTGTTGTTGTTGTTGGATAGGACAGAGAGAAATGGAGAGAGGGAGGGGAAGACAGAGAGGAGGAGAGAAGGATAGACACCTGCAGACCTGCTTCACCGCCTGTGAAGCGACTCCCCTGCAGGTGGGGAGCCAGGGTTCGAACCGGGATCCTTATGCCGGTCTTTGTGCTTTGCGCCACGTGCGCTTAGCCCGCTGTACTACAGCCCGACTCCCAATGCCTATAATGTCTTATGGAAATATACTGTGAGTATACCTAGCTATTATTTTTGTGGTGAATATTCAATCAATTTTTTTCCAGTCAGTTTCTTAGGATGAAATCATAGGTGTAATATAACTGTCAAAGGATTGTTTTCAATTTTTAATTGTCTTCTTTTTGGCTTTGAATTCTCTCAATATTAAAATTCATATTTTTCTGTTGTGGGTTATTATAAATGATTTTTAAAATCATATTTTAATCTTACTTGTGATTTCATTTTTGTTCTTTATGTTTCTTTTCATCCCTTTCCTTTTCCTTTATTTTGTCACCAGTATTATTGCTGGGACTTAATATAATTGTATTTCCAATATGAAATGTTTTCAGCTGCTTTTTTGTGGCAAAAATGGAAAGCTTTTAGCCATCAGATGTTTGAGTATTTATAACCTATGGCTCACATAACATTTTGCTAAGTGGAGGTACACTCTGATGAGAAACAGTTTGTGTGGGGGGGGGTAGTACATCCAGGGTGTTATTTCTATGACATGAGATGAAAGTGTATTGTAACTATTGTCACTGCTGTTTTTAATCAAAAAGTAGGAAAAGATGGATAAAAAAAGATTAATACTAAATTTTTGAAGTAAAAAATTAGTGTCATCATATTGTAGGCAATTTTGTAGATCATGGAGTTACTTCTGTGCATTTAACCTATATTAAAGATACCAGGCCAAAAATATTAAGATAAGTTTAAATATAAAATCTGCTATTTCTGGAAAGACTTAAGATAGATAATACACTTTATATGGACAGTCAGTTATCTTTGTTGAAAACATAAAACTATGCCAATTGACATTCTAGAGGAAATATGCAAAACTGTAGAAAAAAATCAAGGAAAGGAATTTCTAGTTTTAGTAACAGTTTCGTCATTTATTCATATAAATATGTTACATTAAATCTTTGAGCATCTGTGCTAATGAAGATTACAGCTCTTTCCCATCTATAAGTTACATTGCTAAATAAAAGGTAGGAATTTTAAAGGTATACAATAAAAAAGGCAAATGAAGATGCCAGACAGGAAAGATAATACCAAAACCTTAGGAGAAGAAAGTGGAAGAGAACGATGTTTGGCTCTGGTTTCTAGAGCTAACTAAGGCCTGTGTAAGTGATGTTAACAAAATTAAAAATTATATAACCCATATGAGGTGAAGTTATGCAACATCTACACAGTTAAAACTCAGTCTAGGAAAATTTGAATAGTGTATCACAAGGCCTGGCAAAAAAAATAAAAGAAACCTTTTAATTCTTGTTTACAACAAAAATAATTACTAAGGATGTTGATACTTTAAGGAGATGAGAGAAAATCCTAAACACCTTAAAGTTAACGAATGATAAATGAAAATAAATTACACAAGACTAATTATTGTAAAAAAAAAAAAAATACTGGTACTGACAGAACTGTCCATTATTTTAGCATGCTTCTCTTACTGCTTTATTAATGAAGGTAAGGTAGCTAGAAGAGTTTGCATAGACTCATATGTTAGAAACATTATTTAGGCCCATGTTCAGTGGGGAAGCAATTACAGAAGCCAGACCTTCAACTTTCTGCATCTCACAATGACTTTGGGTCTATACTCCCAGAGGGTTAAAGAATAGGAAAGCTATCAGGGGAGGGGATGGGATACAGAGTTTTGGTGGTAGAAATTGTGTGAAGTTGTCCCCTCTTATCCTATGGTTTAGTCAATGTTTCCTTTTTATAAATAAAAAAATTAAAAAAAAATAAATAAAAATCATTATTTAGTATACAATGAGCCTAAGTGTTACATTCAGATTTGGTCACAGTTTTACTTTGGGTCACAAGGACAAGGAAAGGCTGTGCCTGCTTTAATGCATCTCCAGCCTTTTAAATCACCAGACTATAAAGGAATTATGGGAAAATAAATATTTTACTACTAGCTTTTGTATGTCATAATTCTTTCCAAATGTTATTACTTTGCTGATACTTTATGTGTGTGTATGCATATGCTAAACTTATTTCCTTGCTGCCACTAGACCTTTTAATCTATAGCAGTCAGTCCAATAGAACTTTCTTTGATAATGCCAGAAATGTTCTGTTTGTGCTGAGCATGCTAGCCAATATTTGTAACTGCTAACTGATTGCTTAGTTACTTGAGTACTTAAAATGTGGTAAGGAACTGAATGTAATTTAGTTAACTTTTTATGTGGCACCAAGGAATGGAAATGGGGAGTCATTTATTCACAGTATTACTGAGCGACTGCCCTGGCCCAATTATTTACATTCTCTGTTCTTAGGAAGAGAGATGGAGAAACAGCAAGATACTGCTTCATCATTTGTGGAGTTCTTGCTATTGTCCTTGGTTTTCCATGTGATAGAACCCTGGGACTCCTGCTTATTAAGGCATGTCCTTAACCCACTGAGCTTTCCCCTGACCAAAAATTAAATTTTATGTAATTTAAAGAACTGTAACTAGTATTTGCATAGCACAAAAAGGGTATAATAAAAGTCAAGAGAATAGTCTTTCCTTAAACTGCAAAAGAGATGGCTAGTTTATGATTTGAGTGCAAAACAGAATGATAGAATACTTATAGAACATTCATTTCACCAACAATAGAGATAAATCAAAGTAAGAAAAAAACTTGTTAGTCTTTTTAAATCAAACCATTTAAAAAAGAAATTGATAAGGAAACAAAAATCTCAATAAATCATTTAATAACTACCACACAAATGTGCAAAGTCATGGCAAAAAATTATTGTAGATAAAAACTTTATTGATTCAAGGTCACAGAATTCTAGTTTAGAGTCTGGCTCGTTGGTTATCATATGAGTACCAGTTTTTGTTTGTTTGCTTGGGGGTGGGGTGGAGACTTGTTTGGTTTTGGAAGTTGCTGAGGCTTCACTGCTCAAGGATGATTTTTTTTTTTTTTTTCAGTCAGAGACAGGATCAACCATAGGTCAAAGTATGGCAGACCAAGCACCTTCCTACTTGAACTGTCTAGCTGATCCAATCTGAAGTACTTTTTAAAAATACAGATTTCTATAGAAAGCCTACTTTTAAAATTTTTTAGATACTTCTGATGTGTAACTACATTTAGGAATAACTACCTAGTTGAGTATCAGTACACTGTAAAACTCATCTCTTTGAGCTAGTTATCTGAAAGTGTTTCATTATAAATTCTGTTCAGTGTGGCCAGGTGGTGGTGCTCCTGGTTGAGTGTACATGTTACAATGCATAAGGACCCAGGTTCAAGACCCCTGGTCCCTACCTGCAGGAAAGCTTTGTGAGTTGGTGAAGCAGTGTTGCAGGTGTCTCTCTGTGCCTCTCTATCACCACCTTCCCTTTTGATTTTTAGCTGTCTGTAGCCAATAAATAAATAAATAAATAAATAAGGATTATTAAAAAAAATTAAAACTCTGTTCAGTGGGGCCCTGGTAGAGCATACATGTGACCTTGTGTGAGGACCTGGATGTGAGCTCCTGGCCACCACAAGGGGAAGTACCTATAGGGGGAAGTTTCACAAGCAGTGAAGCTACATGCTGAGGTGTCTCTCCTATCTCTGTCTAGCTCTGTCTCTCATCCTCTATCAAAAGAAAAAAATGGTTGTTGGGAGCAGCAGAGTTTTGCAGGTACCAAGCCCCAGCTATAAACCTGGTAACAAAGAAGTAACAATAATAGCAATATAATTCTATCTGGAATAATTAAATTCTAAGCAAGACTAAAATCAGGAATTTCTGGGATTAGAGAAGATAGCTTACCAGCAAAATGCATGCTTTGCCATGTGTGCAACCCAGGCTCAAGCCTTGACATCATTATAAGACCCCAGACACAATTTTAGCCATGTACCTTCTTATAATCCAAGCAAAATATCAAAGATAAAGACTTCTCAATTATATGCTATTCAAACAAGAACACATCAGATCTCAGAATGACTGCAGTCTTTCCAGAAACTAGGTACAACCTGTATAAGAGAGCTGGAAGATGAATAAAGGGGAAACGGGGGGCAGGAGGGATAAAAATGGGAAGAATGATTTTCCTTATGTAATACCACATTATGAAAACCTTGAGTTCCTTATGGATCACCCACCTATCCTTTGCTTTCCTTGAAATTTCTGTAATCTAAATAGCATCACTAAGTATATTTTAGATAGTATATGTGATGATACAACATGTTTTATGGAGGTGACGTAGGACGCAGAAGGCGGTGAGGACGTGAGCGCAGTCACTCCTTCCTCTTTCTTGACTCCATTTTCGTGTCGGCGGCAGCCGGGTCTGCGCACTAGTCGCCGACATGCAGGTGTTTGTTCGCGCCCAGGAGCTCCACACCCTCGAGGTGACTGGCCAGGAGACGGTCGCCCAGATCAATGCTCATGTGGCCTCGTTGGAGGGCATCGCCCCGGAAGACCAGGTCCTGCTGCTGGCGGGCGTGCCCCTGGAGGACGAGGTGGTGCTGGGCCAGTGCGGCGTGGAGGCGCTGAGCACGCTGGAGGTGGCCGGCCGCGTGCTGGGAGGTAAAGTCCATGGTTTTCTGGCCCGTGCTGGGAAAGTGAGAGGTCAGACTCCCAAGGTGACCAAACAGGAAAAGAAGAAGAAGACCGGCCGGGCCAAGAGGCGGATGCAGTACAACCGTCGCTTTGGTAACGTCGTGCCCACCTCTGGAAAGAAGAAGGGTCCCAATGCCAACTCTTAAACCCTTGTAATCCGGCTTTCTCAAATAAAGCCATTTGCTGCGTTAAAAAAAAAAAAAAAATGTTTTATGAACAAAAGTACATCGAAACAGGAGTGGAATCATAAATTTGATGAATTTTAATAAAGCAGGATAATCTTAGAGTTTGCACTTCCAAGATTCAATCTGAAAAAGGAACAAAATTGGCATTAAAAATATACTGTATGAGCAATGGAATACTACTCAGCTGTAAAAAATGGTGACTTCACCGTTTTCAGCCGATCTTGGATGGACCTTGAAAAAATCATGTTGAGTGAAATAAGTCAGAAACAGAAGGATGAATATGGGATGATCTCACTCTCAGGCAGAAGTTGAAAAACAAGATCAGAAAAGAAAACACAAGTAGAACCTGAAATGGAATTGGCATATTGCACCCAAGTGAAAGACTCTGGGGTGGGTAGGTGGGGAGAATACAGGTCCATGAAGGATGATAAATGATATAGTGGGGGTTGTATTGTTAAATGGGAAACTGGGGAATGTTATGCATGTACAAATTATTGTATTTACTGTTGAATGTAAAACATTAATTCCCCAATAAAGAAATAAATTAATATATATATATATATATACTGTATGAGAAAAAAAATTTTCACTCCAAAGCAAAATTAAAAAAAAAACAAACTCTGAACATCTTAGACATACTGGGTCCAGTCCATAAGATAGGTCACCTGAACAGTGGAACTGCTTTGTTATGCATTCAATCCAGGTTTGAGTCTGGCCTACATCACAATGGAGGAAGCTATGGAATCTGATGAAGATATTGGTTAAGCAGTTTTTGGACTACGCGGGCGGGGGGGGGGGGTTACAGAGAATTTCTTAGATATGCTCATATTTTTGTATTTGAAAGTTTACTTATAATATGACTGTTTCTTTAGGGTTTTTTTTGTTTTTAAATACTCATTTTTCTAATGTTTTTTATTTTATTTATTTATTGGCTAGAGACAGAAATCAAGAGGGAGTGGGGAAATAAAAAAGGAAGGAGGGAGCGAGGGAGAGAAAGACTCTGCACTGCTTCACCATTCATGAAGCTTGCCCTATGTAGGTGAGGACTGGGGCCTTGAACCTAGTTCCTTACACATATATGTGCCTGGTTTTTTTTTTTGTTGCTACCCCTGACTTGTAGTTTTCTTAATTAGTTGCTTTTCTAAGCTACGTTTGTAAAGTCTTATTTTTTGCCACATGTAGTCTGTTATGCCTCTTTGCCTCTTTTCTCTTAGCCTGTGACCACTGAATGATTTGACAGATTTCCTTTAATACCAGGAAGTAAAGAGAGAAAACCCCAGTCTTTTCAGTTTATCTCTATAACAGTATTCTTTCAGTGTTGTTATAACTCTGTCTTACCCTTGCTTATTGCTTGAGCTGAGTCTAGAGGTCAGTCTGAGATAAAAACTTAAGGTCTTCTCAGATCTTTCCTGGATGTGTATGTGGGCTTCTGTATCCCAGACTATTCGAGATCAGTTTTGATTGCTACTCCCTAGAGAAATCGTCTCTCCAGGTTGTCCTCATTTGGTATGTCTGTTGTTGGCCTCCACTTTGACATTAGCCTCTGAGAGCTGGTTGTTTATTTGCTGTGTCCTTAGTGCATTTGAGGGGTGCAAAGCCAGTCCTTCACATAGCTCTGAAACTTCACAATTCTTGGAGACTGAGGCCTACTCTTTTCCCTAGATATCCAGGCACCAAGATATCACACTGATGTTCAGGATCATTGCTGGGGCAGGGGTAGGGAAGTAGAGCTGTCCTATCACACAAGTTTGCCACTTTTTTGATGCAGTATTTCCTGTAAACTTTTGCCTGCTTTTCAGGTTTCTTGAAAACTTGATTGACAATTTTTTTCCTCCCCCCTCCCCTCACTGCTTCTCTTGGAGGATGATCCTTTGTAGCTAGCTGCTTTCTACTACCACCTCCTCTTACCTTTTTAATGGAATTACTAGATAATTGAATATAATTAATATAATGTATGCAGCTTTTCTTTAGCAACAGTACTGTAAATAGTGAATTTTCAGCAAAAATTGAGTTCATCTTAATGTTGTGTTTGAAAGTGAAAAGTCTAGAACTTTGAGAGATCTCACATTGCACAATTAGGATTAGTTGCTGGCCATTTACAAATTTTTTGTTACCAGTATGACATTCTCAGAGGAATTCTCTAAATATCTTCTATAAGCTAAAATGTTATTAACATTTTATAACTGTGTACCTGTAGAATCATGGGGGGTGTTTATATCACCTCTGCTGTCTACTTTTCTTTTTAAATTTTTTAAATTTAATTTTTATATTACTGGATAGAGACAGAGAGAAATTGAGAGGGGGATAGATAGATAGATAGATAAATAGATAGATAGATAGAGAAAGAGACACCTGCAGCCTTGCTTGACCACTTATGAAGATTTCCTCCTGAAGGTGGGGACCAGGGACTTGAACCTGGGTCCTTGCACGTTGTGTGGTATGTATTTAACTAGGAGTGCCACCATCTGACCCTGCTGTCTACTTCTCTAAAAGCACCCTTGAAAGGTATTTAAAGGAAGATATGAGTGGGCCAAGAGATAGTTTACTGAGTAGTTCATGTGCCTTGCTACCATGTACAATTCAGGTTCAACTCCTGGCATAACAGGGAGTAAGTACTGTGTCACTGAGGGAACTCCAGTGCTGCAGTGTCTTGGCAAAATATATGTTGATTTCTTACATGAAAAGAAATAAGCTTATGTATTTCATGGTATCTACTGTTATCTTCTGTGAATTTTATTCATAGACTTTGTGTATTTCTTCTGGAATGTTAGCATATTTAAGTGATTCATATATATATTTTTTAATTTTATTGTGTGTGGTGGTTTTTTAATGTCTTCTAGACTTTAGGTCTTTGCTACACTACAAGTTTGTAAATTTACTATGTTTTATTATGATGATTTTTTAAAACTTTTAAATATTTATTTTCCCTTTTGTTGCCCTTGTTTTTTATTATTGTTGTAGTTATTATTGCTGTTGTTATTGATGTCATTGTTGGATAGGACAGAGAGAAATGGAGAGAGATGGGGAAGACAGAGAGGGAGAGAAAGACACCTGCAGACATGCTTCACTGCCTGTCAAGCGACTCCCCTGCAGGTGGGGAGCCAGGGGCTTGAACTAGGATCCTGATGCTGGATCCTTATGCTTCACACCACACCCGCTTAACCCGCTGTGCTACTGCCTGACTCCCTGTAACGATTTTTATCTAACCACAAGCTCCAGTGTTATTTATTTTTGTCACTGGGACTTAGCTTGATCTTCATGTGCACAATTTCACTGCTCTAGTGGATTCCCCCCTTTCAGTCTCATAGAAACAGTGGTGGCAAGAGGGGGCAGGGTGAGGGAAGAGAAAGAGAGAAGGAAGAACATCACAGCACTGCTCTACTATTTGTATGACTTCCCTTTGCCTGATACTCTCATGCAATACCAGAAGATCTACTCACATGGTAAAATGTGTGCTCTACTATGTGATCTATCATCTGGCCCCTGAACTCTTAATATTGATGTTGATTTCCTGTCATTCATGTTCTGATTCCTTATTAACAGTGAAATTTATTTGTAGCTCTCTTCTGATATGAAATCATAGCATCAGTACTTGCAATTAAAAAGCCCGGACAGTAGTGATGCTAAAAGTCAGAGGACATAGAAAGTAATTTTAGAATACTCTGGAAGGTTGATGATACTGTCTAATAGAATATAGAGTGATTGGTTCTAAAGGTTTAAGTTGTGAATACCTCTTTCTCCTTTAGATTTTAATTTTCTTATTCACTAGGAAAACTTTTCAAGTAACCTGTGTCTTGGTTAGGTTTAAGTGTTTCTACTGTATAAACAGTTTGTAGAAGAATTAGCTACCAAAGGGAGAACTAGAGCTTTAGTTAGAAGTATTTTAGAAAATGATGTTCAAGAACCAATTTGTCAGATCTGGTTTTTTTTTTTTTTTTTTAATGAATCACTGGGAACAAGTGCCTTTTAGCTACACACTTGAAATTCAAGATTGAAATTGCTAAGTTTTTGACAGTCAGAGTAAATTATTATAAATGGCTATTGTCTCAGAGACTAACAGTCGCAAATATATACAACAGATTCCTAAATTGCAAACATTATGATGGCAAATGGTTTTATTTTTTTAATATTTATTTATTCCCTTTTGTTGCCCTTGTTTTATTGTTGTAGTTCTTATTGTTGTTGTTACTAATGTCGTCGTTGTTGGATAGGACAGAGAAATGGAGAGGGGAGGGGAAGCCAGAGGGGGAGAGAAAGGTAGACACCTGCAGACCTGCTTCACTGCCTGTGAAGCGACTCCCCTGCAAGTGGGGAGCCAGGGCTCGAACCAGGATCCTTAGAGGCGGGTCCTTGTGCTTTCCGCCAAGTGTGCTTTTAACCCGTCACTGCCCGACTCCTGGCAGATGTTTTGCTGAGTCTCACATTGACTTAATACTTAAAATATGAATTCTTTATTAAGTTATTTTTAGTCTATAAAAATCAAAATAATTCCTGAAAGAATTGTATAAAAGAAAGTGAAACATACTTCTACTATCCTAAAATAATTCCTAGGACTTTCATGTATTTTTCTAGTAATTTTAAAGTCCTAGGAATTATTTTAGGATGGTAGAAGTATCTCTCAACATAAAATGCCAGAACTGAGAAGTATTCTGGTCTTCCCTCCATAAAAATAAATGTAGACCTGAAATTCTTATGTTAGTTAGCTAGAACATGAATTATGAAATAAATTTCTTAGATTCTATGTAAAGAACAGTTGAGGTTAACATTGGAAATGATTCAGAATGGAAATAAAATGTAATCTCTTTTAGACAATAGTCTGACAAAAAGTCATAAAAGGGTTCTTATCAATTTAACAGAATTTGTGTTTTTATGATTCGTGTGATTTACAATAGATTTCTAGTTGTAAGAATGCACTTATATTTATCTTAGTGTTTCATTTCAATATTTCACATACATCTCAGAAGCATTAGAAACTTGAGTTGTCACAGTTAAAGCAATAATTTGTCTTGGTTATATTGCAGCAGATTAACATATACAGACAAGTTTGATGAGCAGTTGTGTAATTTGGTAGTGTTTACCTGTGAGGTCCTTGAGTGACATGGTAAGCAAAGTGATTTTGAACTATCCAAATGATGCATAAGAATTATGCAGTCTGTGTTGTATTGAAGCAAAGTAAAGAACTTTGGTTGTGGTGAGTCTGTCATGGGAATTGCAGACATTTTAGATACCATTCGTTAACTGATGTCTCTGAATTCTTAAAACTGATGACTTGAATGGCTTTTGCTTTTGGAAAAGCTAATTTTAAATTTTTGATCTGTTTTAGTAATAGTTATGCACGAGTGCGAGCTGTGGTGATGACCCGGGATGACTCAAGTGGTGGATGGTTACCACTTGGAGGGAGTGGACTAAGCTGCGTTACTATCTTCAGAGCCCCTCGCCAGGAAGAGAATGGCTGTGCTGACTTTTTTATTCGTGGAGAGCGACTCAGGGACAAAATGGTAATGAACAATACTGCTTGCTATAATTTTAAAATTTTATAGAATGAATTGTTTACTCAAAAGTATCATTAATTTATAGTTATTTGAAAATCATTTCTATGTCTGTAAAGTTTTGTAGGGACATAGTCAGACTTGTTCATTGTATTTATCACAGTGTTGAAACAAAGACCATGAAAATGATCCCTCACAGAAAAGAAATGTGTGGACCTCCTCGTTTTTTATTTCCCCATCTTAGTGAGCTCTCTATTTATTCCCTACTGATTAGTCATCTAGACTCACAATAGTACCTGGTTACTAAGCCTACTTTTTAACACTTCTATTCTTTTAAAAAAATATTTATTTATTTATTCCCTTTTGTTGCCCTTATTGTTTTATTGTTGTAGTTATTCTTGTTGTCATCATTGTTGGATAGGACAGAGAGCAGAGAGAAATGGAGAGAGGAGGGGAAGACAGACGGGGAGAGAAAGACAGACACCTGCAGACCTGCTTCACTGCTTGTGAAGGGACCCCCCTGCAGGTGGGGACTTGGGGGCTGAACTGGGATCCTCACACGGGTCCTTGCGTTTTGTGCCACGTGCACTTAACCCGAGCTACCGCCCGACACCCAACACTTCTGTTCTTTACCCAGTTAAATATCTGAACTTTTAAAAAACTCATTAGTGTATTTTTAAATATGAATCCATCCTTTGATAATGCTAGGCGTTTAACATCTCTTAATTAGTGTGGGAAGGTCTTTCTCATTTTGTTCCTTCAGTTTTCATTAGATTCTTCTGATTTCTTTATTAGCTGTTTCTTCCTCCTCCTCCTCCCCTCCTCTTCTTATCTCAACTTGGTTTTCCGTACCAATCATTTACATCACTCCTGTTCAAGTTTCAGTAGACACATTGCTGAGTTTTTACTTATTTAATTAATCTTCATTAAAAGGGAATGCTCTCTCTTAAAAAGAGAGTCTCTTCATGCAACAGATAATTACTCACATTTCATGTGAACTTGACACTTTTCTAGGCACTGGAGATACAAAAGTAAACAAAGATACAGAGATTCTGGTTCTTTAGAGAGACTGCATTTTCATGACAAATAAGTAAGCAAGCAAAATAAATAACATGATTGGCAGTTCTCAGAGCTAAGGGGAAAAACAAATCGAATTACAGGGAGTTTATGGGAAATTGGTTAAAATACTAAGATAAGAAAGACCTTGCTAAGAAGTAGGTACTTTTATGTAAATGTTTCCAATACAAGTAGATTTTTATGTTATCTTTTGATATGTTCGTAGTGTGTTTTCATATTTTGAGAATTTTTAAACTAGAATAAATTATATATTTTAAAGTAAGTTCTGGAGTTAAATTGTATCAGATTGTGAATGTTTTTGTGGGTTTGTTGAAAGGTATGAAAATGTGCTTCCAACACTACTGAGAAAAAAAGGAAAAATATGGAGGGTTCACACTCCCCAGCTTCTGTTTATACAATAAAACAATAGTAAACAAACAGCATAGTACTGGAATAAAAATTGAGACTTGCATCAGTGGAGTAGAGTTGAAAGCCTAGAAATATATACAACCACCTAGTATATGACAAAGGGGCCAGAAGCATTCAGTGGTGTAAAGAAAGTCTCTTCAACAGATGGTGCTGGGAAGATTGGACAGCCACATGTAGAAAAGTGAAACTAGACCACCACCTAACACCATATACCAAGGTCAAATCAAAATGGATTAAAGATCTAGATATTAGACCAGAAACTAAAGAAATTATCAGTGAATCTCTGCAGGACCTTCATATCAAAGATGTATTTGGAAACTCACACCCCTGGGAATATGAAATGAAAACGAGTAAATAAATGGGACTACGGGGTCGGGCGGTGGCGCAGTGGGTTAAGCGCACGTGGCGCAAAGCGCAGGGACCGGTGTAAGGATCCTGGTTCGAGCCCCTGGCTCCCCACCTGCAGGGGAGTCGCTTCACGGGCGGTGAAGCAGGTCTGCAGGTGTCTATCTTTCTCTCCCCCTCTCTCTGTCTTCCCCTCCTCTCTCCATTTCTCTCTGTTCTATCCAACAACAAAGCAACATCAACAATGGCAATAATAACCACAAAGAGGCTGTAGCAACTAGGGCAAAAAAAAAAGGGGGGGGGGAATGGCCTCCAGGAGCGGTGGATTCATGGTGCAGGCACCGAACCCAACAATAACCCTGGAGGAGAAAAAAAAAAAAAAAAAAAAACGGAGTTGACATTAATAAAAAAAAAATAAAATAAATGGGACTACATAAAACTTCTTCTTCTTCTAGCGTTTGCCTACATAAAACTAGAGATATTTTATACATCAAAGGCAATCTACACAAGCATAACCAGGTAACTGAGTAAATGGGAGAAGATATTTGCACATCACACATCAGATACATAACTGATACCAAGCATCTATACAGAACTGTTATAGATGTATAAAATCAACAACAATAACCCAATAAAAGTGTGGGCCAAAGAACTAAACACTTTTCTGAAGAAGAGATACACATGGCCCACACATATATGAAGAAATGCCTTACTTCAGTTATGATCAGAGAAATGCAAACCAAAACTGCACTGAGATAACCATCTCAATCCTGAGAGAATGGCATATAAAAATGAATCAGGAAATGATAGGTGTTGGTGAGGTTTTGGAGAAAAAAGAACTCTGCTACACTGCTGGTGGGAATGCAAACTGGTACAGCCTTTTTGGAAGACTTTATGGACAGTTCTTAAACAAAAATGGAATTATCTTATGATCCAGCAACACCACTCTTAGGCATTTATCCAAGGGACACTCAAACACTAATTCAAAAGGACATATACATCCCTGTGTTCATAGCACATAATAAACAATAACCAAAGAGTGGAAACAGCCTAAATGCCCATCAGCAGATGACTGGCTAAAGAAGTTATGGGGTATATGTATATTTCATGGAATACTACTCTGCAGTCCAAAAAGATGAGATTGTGTCCTTTAGGACAAAATGAATGTAACTGAAGGTGATTATCTTAGCAAAATAAGTAAAGAGATGAAAGAGGATTACTAGATGGCTTCACTCTGTGGAATCTAGAGATTGGATACACATGAATTTGAATTAAAAGTACGGAAGCAAACAAACTGTTTCTAAGACTTGTGAAAAGTATGGTGGTTATCTTTGGGAGGTGAGAGGGTAGGGAGACAGAATTTTGGGGGTGGGTGTGGTATGGAACTATGCATTGTAGTCCTACAATGTTGTAACATTAATAACAAAATAATTTAACAAAAAATGCTCCAGTAAGTAGCCATGATTATTTAATAAACTAAATAAATTGTTTCATTTTAATTTTTAGAGACAGAAAAATGAATAGGGAATGGAAAGACAGAGAGACACCTGAAGTACTTAGGTGGGGACTGGAGATGTGAGCTCAGGTCCTTGCATGTGGTAATATGTGTTCCCTACCTGGTATTGCTGCCACTGAGTTCCCAGATAAAACTTAGTATATTCTTTTTTCATGGTGCTGTTTTATGAATTTTTTTCTCATTTCTACATTGTTTCCCATACTAGTGAGTTTTCTAAAACTTTATTCACTTTTAGATAGTCCAATGATTTAAAAAAATTTTTTTAAAATTATTTTTAATTTATTGGATAGAGACATTCAGAAATTGAGAGGAAGGGGGAGATAGAGAGGGAAAGAGACAGAGAGACACCTGTAGCACTGCTTCATCACTTGTGAAACTTCCCCTCTGCAGGTGGGGACTGGGGGCTTGAACCTGGGTCCTTGTGCATTGTAATATATGCGCTTAAACAGGTAAGCCATCACTTGGCCTCCCAATAATTTTTGAGACACAAATTTATTTTGTTTATTTTTTGCTTGTCTTTGTTCTGCCACCAGGGTTATTGCTGTGACTTGGTGTCTTAGTGCTGAATTCACAGCTCCTATTGGCCAGTTTTTTCCTTTAATTTGATAGAGCAGAGAGAAATGGAGGGATGAAGATAGAGAGACACCTGCAGTACTGCTTCAATGCTTATAAAGCTTCCCTCTGCAGCTAACAACCAAGGACTTGAGCCTGAGTCCCTGTGCAAAGTGTACTGCCACCAAGCTGCTTGAGAGGGAATTTGATCTTTTATTACAACACAAAAATAATTTATAATCTGGTGTCACTTTTGTCTTTTGTTTCCATTTCTCTTCTCTAAACAGATACTTCTATGCTGTTGCCTCACTAAGTATACTAATGGTTGACAAAATTTTATATATAAAATTCATGAAAATGCACTACCCTCATACAGCTACCCCATCTTTTATCTTTTTGTGGACTAGAAAATGTAAATGGACAACTTGTTAATTCTGTGGAAACATTAATGACAGGAATGGTTTCTTTTTTATTTAACAATTCACAGATGGTAAGACCAGAAACTTGAGTTAAATCACTTTTGGGCAAATCAGGTTTGCTTGAAAAGATTGAAATTGGAAAAAATGGTAGCAGTGATTATATTCAGTTGTTGAAAAGTTACTTGTTCCTTTTAGGGCCAGTCCATTGAAAGATAATAATGACTTGCTGTACAACCACAAAGTTGAGTTTCTTCCAGAAGATATTTTATAGGGTTAATTATTTAATATTGTCAGTACTCATCAAAGATGTAAAGAAATCTGCCTGTTAGTATTTCTATCCTCTTCTGGAAACAGCTATTTCCTATAAATTAGACTTAGAATATGTTTTATATTATCTTCCTGGTTTTCTTGATTTGCTCTTTTTAGAAGACTCCATTTTAACACATTTCTTTAGATGCTCTCAAATGACCATTCTACACTTTTTTTTTAACTATTCGTTTTAAACTGTCAAGTTCACTGGGATTATCTTGGCATCTTTTCCTCTTACTGAATTGAGTTATAGTTTGTAATATATTTCATATCCTTTCCATTACATTACGTCTGCCATTAAGCCTATAAAAGCCAGCGGTGGGAGTCAGTGCAGCGGGTTAAGCGCACGTGGCATGAAGCGCAAGGACCTAGCTTAAAGATCCTGGTTTGAGACGCTGGCTCCTCACCTGCAGGAGAGTTGATTCACAGGCGGTGAAGCAGGTCTGCAAGTGTCTATCTTTCTCTCTTCCTCTCTGTCTTCCCCTCCTCTCTCCATTTCTCTGTCCTATCCAACAATGACAACATCAGTAACAACAACAATATAAAAACAACAAAAGGGAGGAAAAAAAGCCAGTGGCTCCTTAATAGCTAAAGTCAGCTCTTTGAATTCAAATTACTGAATTTCATTATTATCTTTCCAAATACTTGCTCACTGTTACGCTTTATTAAGAGTCTAAATTGTAATCTGTGCAGGTTGGTAATTATTCTAGTCAGTCAGTAGCCATTGGAATGCCTTGTGTATGACAGATTTCTTGTATTAATTTGCTTTGACGTCCATAACAAAATTTTGGACTGAGTAACTTAAACAAGAGATTTTATTCTTTTTATTCACTGTTCTATGGGATGAGAAGTTTTAAGATCCAAAACATGGATTCTTATGGGGACCAGGTGGTAGCGCAGCAGATTAAGCGCACATGGTGTGAAGTGCAAAGACCATGATAAGGATCCTGGTTCAAGCACCTACGGGGGCGGGGGGGTTTGCTTCACAAATGGTGAAGCAGGCCTACAGGTGCCTTTTTCTCCTCTCTGTCTTCGTCTCATTTCTCGATTTCTTTCTGTCCTATCCCCAATAACAGCAGTAACAGCAGCAACAACAAAAGGGAAAAAATGGCCTCAAGGAGCAGTGGATTGATAGTACAGGCACTGAGCCCATTGATAACCCTCAATACAAGAAAAAAAAAAGTGGATTCTTGTGAAAGCTTTCTTCCTTAATTTGAGAAGGATGCTCCTAAATTTCAGAAGGATGCATTCAGTCTGTGCCATTTCCTGTTCAATTTCAGTGTTTTGTTTACTGATTTCATCTGAATATTATATTTTTAGGTGTTCTCAGCATTTTATAGTTTATTATCTGTTTACTCTTCATGTCATTAATCTTTACCCTTTGCATAGTATTTTTCTTTTCTCTCAAATCTCTAAACATAATATTCATGCAGGTCGTGTGTGTGTGTGTGTGTGTGTGTGTGTATATATATATATGTCACTAAACTTCCAGGATAGTATTAAATTATATCTTCTTTGAAAATTTAATGGCTTTTCTAGCGTTGGTTATGTACCTTTTTAATATTTATTTATTTAATTTATTTATTATTTTCCCTTCTGTTGCCCTTGTAGTTGTTGTTGTTGTTATTGATGTCCTTGTTAGATAGGACAGAGAGAAATGGAGAGAGGAGGGAAAGATGGGGGAGAAAAAGACAGACACCTGCAGACCTGCTTTACCGCCTGTGAAGCAACTCCCCTGCAGGTGGGGAGCCGGGGATTCGAACCAGGATCTTTATGCCGGTCCTTGCGCTTTGCGCCATGTGTGCTTAAACCACTGCACTACTGCCCAAATCCCATATAATTTTTTAAAATTTATTTTATTTTATTTATTTATTCCCTTTTGTTGCCCTTGTTGTTTTATTGTTGTAATTATTATTGATGTCGTTGTTGTTGGATAGGACAGAGAGAAATGGAGAGAGGAGGGGAAGACAGAGGGGGAGAGAAAGACACCTGCAGACCTGCTTCACCACTTGTGAAGGGACCTGCCTGCAGGTGGGGAGCCGGGGGCTCGAACCGGGATCCTGACGCCAGTCCTTGAGCTTAGCGCCACCTGCGCTTAACCCGCTGTGCTACAGCCTGACTCCCCATATAAGTATGTTTTATGGTTGTTTTAAGATGCCCTTTACCATGATTAGGAAATGTTCCTAAAGCATTGTCCACACCAGAGTTTGATACTAATTCTTTTGAAACTTGGTTTTGCAAATGTTTTATAGATTTTCTTATAAAATGTTTATGTTGACATAATTGTAGTTTACTACTCGATTAATGTAAGGAATAACATGATGTGATACTGTTAACCTTTTACATTAATAGTAGTATTTTGCAAAACCCATCACAACCAAGATAATCACACTGATTGATAAAAGATGTCAAGTTCAGGTTTCTCCAGTTTCATTTATTTAGTTATATATTTAGGTGTACAACATTATCTGCTGCTACAGAAAAGATGAAAGTATTGTAAGAATCTTCTGGGACCAGGTGGTGGCACACCTGGTTGAGTGCACACATTACAATGCGCAAGGACCTGGGCACAAGCCCCTGGTCTTCACCTCTGGGGGAAAGCTTCATAAGTAGTGAAGCAAAGCTTCAGGTGTCTCTCCGTCTCTTACCATCCCTGCCCCTTTCAGTTTCTGGCTATCTCTATTTAATAAATAAATAAATATAATTTTAAAAATTAAATAAATAAAGATGATAAAACAATAAAGAATCCTCCCTCATTAGATAACATTTTGTGATATCATAACAGATAGATCCTATGTATTTTCCCCCACTGGTCTGAATCTTTATTTTTATTTTCAATCATAATTTTATGTCATTGAGAACCACACATTATTTTAATTTGGAGGGGAGGGGTAATGGTTTACAGTACTGTTGTTGGCACATGGGTACAGTTTCTCACCTAATTGTCTACTAAACACTTTCAAATCATCATACACCATTAGCATATACTTCAGTTTTTTTCATTTTATAGTTTGTTGTATTTGTTATTTTAGTGTGTGCACGTAATATGTACATAGGAATGTGATTAATTTTTGTACATTTTGTTTGAATATATTTTGTAAATTACATGGGATTTATTATTTTTTTTTAATACCAGAACATGGATCACCTTTGGCTTATGATAGTATGAGGGAGTTAATCTGGGACTTGGAACCTCTTGGTATGAGAGTCTCTTTGCATAACCACTACGTTATATACTCCTGCCTGGATTTAAAACATTTTAGATGTTTTGCATGAATATTTGTTGTAAACTATGTAGAATTTAAAAAGAATATAGTCATGCTACTTCATATACTGTGAGTAATGGTATGGTAAATATATATATATATATATAATTGTTATAATCATGAATGGGTATGAATTTGTCAAATGCTTATTCAGTGTCAGTTGATATGATTGAATTTGATTGATTTATTTACCATCACCAGCCTTGCATGCCTAGAACGATTCTCATTTGACTATGGTTTGTAATCTCTTTGTAGGCTACTGAATTTGTTATTTTATTGATGTATTTTGTATTTAAGTTATGAAAAATAGTCTACAGCTTTTTGTTTGAGGGGTCCTGTCTTTGATGCTGATTTTGAGGTAATAATAAAATTAGTTGAGAAGTGTGCCCTCTTTTGTTTTCTAGAAGAAAATGTATAAAACTGCTGTTAGTTTCACTTTAAATATTAGATAGAATTTTTTTCAGTGTGTTTTCTTTAAGGGAACTTTTAAAGTACAATTTCACTTTCTTTAGAGGCTGTGAACTAGAATTTTTAAAGAATATTTATTTATTCCCTTTTGTTGCCCTTGTTGTTTTATTGTTGTAGTTATTGTTGTTGTTGTCTTTGTTGGATAGGACAGAGACAAATGGAGAGAGGAGGGGAAGACGGGGAGAGAAAGACAGATACCTGCAGACCTGCTTCACCACCTATGAAGAGACTCCCCTGTAGGTGGGGAGCCGGGGGCTTGAACTGGGTTCCTTATGCCGGTCCTTGAGTTTTATGCCACGTGCACTTAACCCACTGCACTACCACCCGACTCCCAGAACTAGAATTTTTATGAATCTTATCTTGACTGATTTTTAAAAAATATTTATTCCCTTTTGTTGCCCATGTTATTGTTGTAGTTATTACTATTGATGTCATTGTTGGATAGGACAGAGAGAAATGGAGAGGGGGGGAAGACAGAGACAGGGAGAGAAAGAGAGATACCTGCAGACCTGCTTCACTGCTTGTGAAGCAGGTGGGGAGCTGGGGGCTTGAACCCGGATCCTTACACTGGTCCTTGCACTTTGCACCACCTGTGCTTAACCCTTTGTGCTACTGCCCAACTCCTGACTGATTTTTGATAGTAGTTGACTATTGAAGAATTTGTTCATTTCTTCTAAGTTGCTAATATATGAGTGTAACTTAGTATCTCAATTATTAAAAAATGCTGTTTTATGTACTCATGTATTATTTATCCTTCTTGCTAGAGATGTAACTATTTTATTTTGCTTTTTGTTTATTTGGCCCCACCCATAATGTGTCCCCAATTCTGATCAGTTTCTCTTTACTATTTTCTTTCTTATTACTTTGGACTTCGCTTTTTTCCAGATACTTGAGATAGAAACTAAGTGATAGCTTAGTTTGACTTTTCTACACATGGCTTCCCAGCACCATTTATTTAGGAAACTTTCTTTTCTCCACTGAGTGACTTTGGTCCCTTTGTCATCTATTAGGTGGATATATGTGTGGGCTCATATCTGAGCTCTTCAGCTCTCTAATTACCTTGAGATAATTAGTGTTTTTCTTTCGGAGTCTCATTTGTTGTTTCCCCATTTCTGATAATACTTTTAAAAGCCTTCCTTACTCCTGTAACTATTGCATCAATTAGTGTTTGGATGTTGCCCTTGGATGTTGCCCTTGGATGTTGCCCTCATTCTTATGTGCTTCTACCTTTCTGTCACTTTTATCTGGGCTTTTGTCCTGGTTCATTTCTCAAAATGTTTCTTCTCAGTTTAATCACTGTATATAGTGTGTTATGTCTCTCACTACCTTTCAATCCACTAATCACACTTGCCTGGATTGACTTGTATCTAAGTATAAGGTATTTAAGAGTTCACAGTTACAAATTAACAGTTGTTTCAGTGTTATCTCAGTCCCTGAGTTGAAGCACAGTGGCTGTTAAACCCTCTTACATTATTTATCTTCCCTATGGGAGCCTATGGGAGCCTGAAGGTTTTTTTTTTTTTTTTTAAACTATAAGTAGATTTTTTAGCTTAATCACTCACTCATGACTAACCAGTAAAACAGGATAGGGGTTAGATGCCACAGTGGTTTTGCAAATAACTCACACACCCTAGGGTCCCAAAGTCCTGCACTCAATCCCCCTCTCCACCACCAGCCAGAGCCAAGCCAAGCAGTGCTCTGTGGCCCTGTTTCTGAGTAAGTCTTGATTTCTAAGGGAATCAATTCACTCTTTTTCCTAATTTATCAGAACAGTGTGAACATAGCCACATCTCTGGACCAATGGGAGTGTAGATTTTCTCCTGAGTCACCTGGCCAGTCCTCTGCCTCTCTCCCCCTTCACCCCCCATGTCAGTATATGTCTTCTCTGCTACTGTTCCAGCCCCTGGGAGCCCAGCAGCAGTGGAGACCCACAGTTGTAAATTGGTGAGATTTAGGAGATCTTCTCCCCCCTTGAGCAGTCTGTTTCTCCCCCCTTGAGCAGTCTGTTTGTTGATAAAACTCATACTGGAGGTGGTGTGACAATTGGCAAACTGCTGGACTGGACTGGTATCAGCTGCTCCTGAGTAGGTACAGGCCTTTAATCCCAGGAATCTCTCCTTAAGCCCCTCTCTGTCATGAGCCACACGTGTTTGCACTCACCCATGGCTTGGAGGGTTCCCTAAGTAATACTAGTCCTATTTTGTTGTGTTCTCAGGTGATACTCTTGTTATTCCTACTTGATGGGGAGAGCAAACTGCAACTGCTGCTACTCCATTACCATGCCTCTGGAAATCTCCCGTATCTGAGCTCTTGATTCTGCTTCATCTATCCAAGTGTCCATTTTTATTCTAGTACAACCCTGTTTGAATGACTATTGCTTTGTAGTATAAAATAAACTGAAATTGAGGAGTGTGGTACTTCCAGAAGCATTAGATAAATAATTCTTTTTTTTTTTTTAATACTCTTTTAAAAATAGTTTATCTATGGATAGAGGAGAATCTCATGCCTGAGCTTCCAAAGTACTGGGTTCACTTCTCTGCACCACCACAAGTCAGAGCTGAGCAGTGCTTTCATAAAAAAAAATAAATAAATGAAAATAAAATATTTATGTGTTGGATAGAGATATAAATTGAGAGTTCAGGAAGAGGTAGAAAGGGAAACACCTGCAACACTGCTTCACTGCTCATGTAGGTGGGGACAGGAGGCTTGAACTTGTGTTCTTGCACACAAGGTAGTGTGCACTCAACTGATGGACCACCACCAATCCTGGAATTCGTTTCTTTCTATAGTTTTTTATATCTTTGTCAACTTAGATCTGTTTAGATTTATAGTGAAATATAAGGCTGTTCTTTCTATCAAAGGCCTCCAAATAATTGTGTTTTTCTTCTGTCATTATCATACTTCCTAAAGCTGGATTTAGCCAGTGTATTTGGAGTAATGATATGCTACAACTCAAACGTAATCATATATCATGAAGGATGCAGCTTGATGCCATTGGTCTAAATATTTAAGTACTTATATATTGTTACTTTTTGGGAGTTTAAAATGGTTTTCATTATATGTTATATAGTTTATATAAATAGTGCTTTATTTTCTTTTTTTTAAATTTTTTTCTGATTTTTATTTTAATTGGGGATATAATGTTTTACATTCAACAGTAAGCACAATAGTTTGTACATGTATAACATTCCCCAGTTTCCCATATAACAAAACAACCCCCACTAGGTCCTCTGAATCCTTCTTGGACCTGTATTCTCCCCACTCACCCACCCACCCCAGAGTCTTTTACTTTGGTGCAATACGCCAATTCCATTTCAGGTTCTACTTGTGGTTTTTGTTTTTTTTCTGATCTTGTTTTTCAACTTCTGCCTGAGAGTGAGAACATCCCATATTCATCCTTCTGTTTCTGACTTATTTCACTTAACATGACTTTTTCAAGGTCCATCCAAGATCGGCTGAAAACGGCGAAGTCACCATTTTTTACAGCTGAGTAGTATTCCATTGTGTATATATACCACAACTTGCTCACCCACTCATCTGTTGTTAGACACCTGGGTTGCTTCCAGGTTTTGGCTATTACAAATTGTGCTGCCAAAAACATATGTGTACACAGATCTTTTTGGATGGATATGTTGGGTTCTTTAGGATATGTCCCCAGGAGAGGAATTGCAGGATCATAGGGTAGGTCCATTTCTAGCCTTCTGAAAGTTCTCCAGACTGTTCTCCACAGAGGTTGGACCAATTGACATTCCCACCAGCAGTGCAAAAGGCTTCCTCTGTCCCCACAGCCTCTCCAGCATTTGCTGCTGTTACCTTTTCTAATGTATAACATTCTCACAGGAGTGAAGTAGTATCTCGTTGTTGTCTTTATTTTCATTTCTCTGACAATCAGAGACTTGGAGCATTTTTTCATGTGTTTCTCGGCCTTTTGGATCTCTTCTGTGGTGAATATTCTGTCCATGTCTTCCCCATTTTTGGATGGGGTTATTTGTTGTCTTGTTGATTTTGGCAAGCTCTTTATATATTTTGGTTATTAAACTTTTGTCTGATGTATGGCATGTAAAGATCTCCCATTCTGTGAGGGGTCTGTTGGTTTGGGTAGTGGTTTCTTTTGCTGTGAGAAGCTTTTTAATTTGATGTAGTCCCATAGGTTTATACTTGCCTTAGTCTTCTTTGTAATTGAATTTGTTTCATTGAAGATGTCTTTAAAATTTATGCGGAAAAGAGTTCTGCTAATATTTTCCTCTAAGTATCTGATAGTTTCTGGTCTAACATCCAAGTCCTTGATCCACTTGGAATTTACTTTTGTGTTTGGTGAAATACAGTGGTTCAGTTTCATTCTTCTGCATGTTTCAACCCATTGTTTCCAACACCATTTGTTGAAGAGACTTTGCTTTCCTCATTTGATAGTCTGGGCCCCTTTGTCAAAGATTAAATGTCCATAGGTGTGGGGGCTCACTTCTGGGCTCTCAATTCTATTCCACTGCTTAGTGTGTCTATTCATTTTCGAGTACCAAGCAGTTTTGATAACAATGGCCCTATAATACAATTTGAGATCTGGGAGTGTGATGCCTCTGGTTCTGTTCTTTTTTCTTAAGATTGTTTTGGCAATTCTAGGTATTTTCTGGTTCCAGATAAACATTTATAGCATTTGTTCTATTCTTCTTAAAAATGTGCTTGGGATCTTGATGGGGATAGCATTAAATTTGTATATTGCTCTGGGTAGTATATTCATTTTGATGATGTTAATTCTTCCAACCCATGAACATGGAATATCTTTCCACTTCTTTGTGTCTTTTTCAATTTCCTTGAGTGGTGACTCATAATTTTCAGTATACAAGTCTTTCACTTCTTTGGTTAGGTTTACTCCTAGATATTTTATTGTTTTAGTTGCTATAGTAAAAGGAATAGATTTCTGGATTTCAATTTCTTCTAGCTTAGTGTTTGCATAGAGGAATGCCACTGACTTTTGAATGTTAATTTTGTAGCCTGACACCTTACTGTATTGCCTGATGATTTCCAAAAGCTTCTTGCTGGATTCCTTAGGTTTTTCTGTGTATACTATCATGTCATCTGCAAATAGGGAGAGTTTGACTTCTTCTCTTCCCAGTCTGTATCCCTTTAATTCCTTGTTCCTGCCTGATTGCTATGGCAAGAACTTCCAACACTATGTTGAATAGTAATGGTGATAGTGGGCAGCCCTGTCTAGTACCTGATCTGAGTGGAAATGCTTCCAGTTTTTCACCATCGAGTATGATGTTGGCTGTAGGTTTGCTATATATAGACTCCACTATCTTGATGAATTTTCCATCTATTCCCATTTTTTGTAGTGTTTTGATCATAAGGGGATGTTGTATTTTGTCAAAGGCTTTCTCTGCATCTATTGATATGACCATGTGGTTTTTGGTCTTGCTTTTGTTGATGTGGTGGATCACATTGATTGATTTATGTATATTAAACCAACCTTGCATGCCTGGGATAAACCCCACTTGGTCATGATGAACAATCTTTTCAATATACTGCTGTATCCGGTTGGCTAGAATTTTGTTCAGTATTTTAGCATCTGTGTTCATCAGAGATATTGGTCTGTAGTTTTCTTTTTTGGTTGTGTCCCTATCTGCTTTTGGTATCAGAGTGATGTTGGCTTCATAGAAGCTGGCAGGGAGTATTCCAGTGTCTTCAGTCTCTGGAAGACTTTTAAAAGTAGAGGTATTAGTTCTTCTTTGAAGGTTTTGTAGAATTCATTTGTAAAACCATCTGGTCTAGGACTTTTATTTTTGGGGAGATTTTTGATAACTGTTTCAATTTCATTAGCTAAGATGGGCCTGTTCATGTTATCTACTTCCTCTTTACTTAGTTTTGGAAGTTGGTAGGTATCTAGGAAATCATCCATTTCTTCCAGGTTCTCTAGCTTGGTGCATATAGTTGTTCATAGAAGCCTCACATGATATGTTGAATTTATGCGGTGTCTGTTGTGATATCTCCTCTTTCATTTACAATCCAATTTATTTGGGTCTTCTCCCTTTTTTTCTTTTGTGAGTCTGGCTAAAGGTTTGTCGATTTTGTTTACTCTTTCGAAGAACCAACATTTACTTTCATTGATCTTTTGTATGGTTTTCTTATTCTCAATGTTATTTATTTCTGCCCTAACTTTAGTGATTTCTGACCTTCTCGTTGCTTTAGGGTTCGTTCCTTTGTTGTTCTTCTTCTAGGTCTTTAAGATGTGCAATCAGGCTGTTTATTTGTGCTTCATTTTCATTGAAGTCTTGAAACATTTTGATTTCTTCCTTGATTTCCTCTTTGACCCAGAGGTTATTAAGAAGTGTACTGTTGAGCTTCCACATTTTGGGACTATTACTAATCTTTTGTTGATTAAATGTTAGTTTACTTCTACTGTGGTCTGAGAAGATGCTTGGGATGATTTCAGTGCTCTTGAATTTGCTGATCCTGTCTTTGTGGCCTAACATATGATCTATCCTTGAGAATGACCCATATGGATTTGAGTAAAATGTGTATTCCAGTTTCTTGGGATGAATGATTGTGAAAATGTCTAATAGTTATAGTTTATCTCTTCATGTAGCTCCCTTATGTCTTTATTGATTTTCTTCCTGGATGATCTGTCAAGTTGAGATAGTGGGGTGTTGAAGTCCCCTACTATGACTGTGTTGCTGTTAATATATTGCTGTAGCTCTTTCAGTAGACATTTGATGTATTTAGATGGCTTCTCATTGGGTGCATAGATGTTAATAATTGTTAAGTCCTCTTGATTGACTGATCCTCTGAGCATTAAGTAGTGTCCATTCCTATCTTTTTTAATCTTATCTATTTTAAAGTCTATCGTGTCAGATATGGGAATAACTGTTCCTGCCCTTTTTTGTGGGCCATTGTCTTGTATGATAGTTTTCCATCCTTTCACTTTGAGTCTGTCTTTGTCTTGTTGAGTTAGGTGGGTTTCCTGTAGACAGCAGATTGTTGGGTTGTGTTTTCTGATCCATCTTCCTACTCTGTGTCTTTTAATAGGTGAATTCAGGCCATTGACATTTATTGATATCAAAGATTGAAGATATTTTAACACCATTCTTGTAGAGTTTGAGAGTGTTCTGATATATGTCCTATTTATGATGGTCTGACTGTTTATAGGAGACCATTCAGAACTTCTGTCAGGTCAGGCTTGGTGATAGTTGATTCTTTCAACTGTTGCTTCTCTGAGAAGGTTTTTATGACTCCATCTAGTCTGAATGACAGTCTAGCAGGAAACAGTAGTCTTGGTTGAAAGCCTTTCTCATTGAGCACTCGATAGATATCTTTCTATTCTCTTCTGGCCTGTAGTGTTTGTGTGGAGAAGTCTACTGCTAATCTTATGGGTTTTCCTCTGTAGGTGACTCTTTTTCTTGTTCAGCCTTCAGGATCCTTTCTTTATCCTTATTCCTTTTCATTCTAATTATGATGTGTCTTGGTGTCTTTAAGTCTGGGTTAATTCTGTTTGGGATCCTCTGGGCTTCTTGAATCTTTATGTCTTTGATGTGTAGACTAGAGAAGTTTTCAGCTATTATGGCCTGAAGAATGCTTTCTTCCTCTCCCTCTCTTTCTTCCTCTGGTAAGCCAGTAATGCGTATATTGTTTCTTTTGAAGACATCCCATAGGTCTCTGTTGTTGTTTTCAGCATCTCTTAATCTCTTTTTGAGATCTCTTACTTCTTTTTTAATTGTCTCTATTTTGACCTCGATCTTACTAATTCTGTCTTCAGCCTCATTGTTTCTATTCTCTCTCACCTTTACTGTTTTCTGGAGTTCATCTATTTTGTTACCCTGTTCTGATACTGTTTTAGCTTGTTCAGCTAGTTGTGTTCTTAGCTCAGCTATTTCAGCTTTCAGCTCTCTAATAACCTTGAGATAGTGTTTTCTTCCAGAGTCTCATTTGTTATTCCAGTATATCTGATTACAATTCTTTCAAACTCTTTTTTTTGTAATTTTATTTACTTATCTTCCCTTTTGTTGCCCTTGTTGTCTTTTTATTATATTATTATTGTTGTAGTTGATGTCGTCGTTGTTGGATATGACAGAGAGAAATGGAGAGAGGAGGGGAAGACAGAGAGGAGGAGAGAAAGACAAACACCTGCAGATCTGCTTCACCGCCTGTGAAGCGACTCCCCTGCAGGTGGGGAGCCGGGGGCTCGAACTGGCATCTTTATGCTGGTCCTTGTGCTTAGCGCCACCTGCGCTTAACACGCGCTACCGCCCAGCTCCCTCTTTCAAACTCTTTACTCACTCCTGTGATTATTTCCTTAGCTAATGTTTGGATGTTGAACTCATTATTTTGTGCTTCACCCTTTGGGGGGCTTTTAGCTGGACTGTTGTCCTGGTTTGTCTCTCCAGTATTTCTTCTTGTTGGTTTACCCAGTTTATATATTATGTTGTGAATTCCCTCTCTTAGTACTTTTCCAATTACTGATCACTATTTCCTGGATTGACTTGTGTCTAAGTAAGGTAGTTAAAGGGTTCACAGTGGTGGAAGTTAACAGTTGTTTCAAAAGTATTTTAATCCCTGAGTTGGAGCTCAGTGATTTAAAAGCCTCTTTTTTTTTTCTTCTCTGTAGGCTATGGGAGCCTGAGGGCTTCTAAACTATAAGTAGGCTTCTTAGCTTAATCACTGACTCCTGACCAAGAGATAAGGCAGGGTGTGGCAGAGATAGCCCAGTGGTTATGCAAAGAGACTTTCACAGCCCCACAGCTATGCCACTAAGGTATAGGTCTTCTGAGTTTCCTGGTTAGATCTCTGTCCCCTGGTGTCCGTCCCTCCCTGCTGCTGCTCCAGATTCTGAGTGCAGTAGCAATGCAGACTCAGAGTTGCACTTGGTGAGTCTCTGGGGAGTCCTCTCCTCCCTTCAGCTATCCCCTTCTTGGTGGAACAGACTGGAGGTGGTGACTCAACTGATAACTGCCAGACTGTTACCAGCCACTTAGTCTCTCCCTATGCTCCTCTCTGTCATCAGCCACAAGTGTTGCACTCACCAGTGATTTGGTGGGTTCCTGTAGTTGTTCCTGTCTTGTTGTGGTCCCAGGTGGTCTCCTTTGGTATTCCTAGTTGATAGAGGAGAGGAGAGAAACAGATCTGCTGCTGCTCATAGCCCCGCCTCAAATAGTGCTTTATTTTCTAATTCTAATACACATTATTAGATGGTATTTAAAACAGTTAAAGACCGTTGTAGTTAATTTAAAACGGTTGTAGTACTCGCTTTAAGATCTAATTTTTCTTTAACTAGCCCCATGCTTAATGAATCAGTTGTGTGCTCCTAAATTCAGATTACTTCAGCATCAGTTGCATATGTGTACATATTCTTTTAAAAGTTGCTTTCATTTAATACCGCCTTTACAGTTGCTATTTATATTTTCAATTTATTCTGTTTAACAGTTTAATACAAACCATCTTTTTTAGTGGGCTAGAAATGAAGGTAGAGGGTAGATTGACTTTTTAAAATTTACCCATATTCTCTTAATTTATAAGCATCATTACCACGAAGATTTGATGACATTCACATACTTCCCAAATTCATTATCTAGAAAAACATACCTAATTGTTAATAATTAGAAACATATGGGGCTGTGTAGTAATGCAGCGAGTTAAGCGCATATGGTGTAAAGCGCAAGGCCCTGCATAAGGATCCGAGTTCGGGCAAAAGGGGGCTGGAAAGGTAGAAACCTGCTTAGCAACTATTGCAAGGGTTTTAACTGGTTGAATTAATAGTAATACCGTGCAGGTGGAGAGGGTCTTGAGGGTAGAAAGAAGATAGATCAAGGAAATGGAATGGGTGGGGATCTTTCAGGCAAAATAATGATTATGTAGATAATAAAGGAGCAGGTCATAGTATCAGGAATGCAGGGTGTTTTGTGAGGCAAGGAGTTTGATAAGATGAGAGGATGGATGTCCCCTCAAGTTTAGCCCTGCTAAGCTCAACCACATCCTCACAATTTTCCAACATCTCCCCTTTTCTTTTTATCTAATGGCCATAGTATCAGGAATGTGGGGTGCTTTGTGAAGCAGGGAGTCTGATAAGATGGTTGCAAACCTTTGGGGTTACTCCTGTGTTTTCTTGCTCAACCTTTCAGTAGAGAGAGAGACTGACAGGATGGACACACTCCTCAGGACAAGCCCTGCCAGGCTCTACCACATCCTCACAATTTCCCGACAGGTATCTATTCTCCCCCGCCCTCTCAATTTTCAGTTTTTAGCTGTCAAAAAAAAAAAAAAAAACCACCATTCTAGCCAATCTATATTATTTTTGTTTTGAGTTAGTATTGAGAACATATTGTGGTGTGGAGAGATAGCAAAGTCGTTAATGCAAAAAAACCTTTCATACCTAAGGCTCTGAAGTCCCAGGTTCAGTGACCTTAGCACAGAAATAAACCAGAACTGAGTAGTGCTTTGGTAAAAATAAACTTAAAAAATTGAGAAAATACCTGGTATAAGTAGGTTTGAGCATATGTTGAATAAAGAAAGGTCTTTTCAGACATTCTGTATTGTTATTACAATCCTATTGATTTTTGGTTTGTCTTTTAAAAAATATTTTATGTATGTATTGGATAGGGATAGAGATTGAGAGAGCAGGGGGAAGAGGTAGAGAGGGGGGACAGAGAGATACCTGTAGCCCTGCTTCACCATTTGTGAAGAATCCCCCACTGCATGTGGGGATTAGGGACTGAACCTACATCCTTACACATTGTAACATGCATTAGACTGAATGACCTGACCCCTGGTTTTTCTTTTAACTTAAAGTTAATAATGGCATTCCTTGTTAGTTAAATAAAGTATACTATATATGAGGAATGCATTCATTTTTGAAATGCTATTTAAAAGTCAGAATGAAAGTATTCAAATATATTCTGTGACATAGATGAGTAATTACTTTGAGCTTTATATATCTGCTGAGTCATTTAGAATGTTCTAGAAAGCAGATTTTAAAAAAGCTAACAGCAGATTATTGCTATTCCCTCCAACCCCCAATCTGCCTATCCCTAAGTCTAAAATAGCTGCTATTATGGTAGTATTTTCCTGAAGGATGGTTTTGTGCTATATTTTTTTCTAGAGAGAAAGCAAACTCAGGATCTCACACATGCAAGGTATGCACTCTACCTCACAGGCACATTAAATAGGTAATGCAAGTAGTATAATATTTTCTGTCAATAAATAAAGATAGCATATATTGCCACGTTGTTGATAATATTTGGCATGATGTTTCCATGGCTTTGTTGCAGGTATTTATGTGAGTCACAGAGTTAGTTCATTATCCTTTCCATTTCTTCTGTTTACCTAAAAGCTTGTTTTAAAGTTATATGAGTGCTTTAGGTCTTAAAAATTGATGTCATTTGTAACAGAATCCAACAAGAATAAAGAGAATAATTCACCAAAACCAAGTAGGATACATCCCTGGGAAACAAATGTTTCAACATCCTCAAGTCGGTGTAATCAATCATATCAACAACAAAAAAGAAAGATCACATGGTTATATCCATTTATGTTCAAGACCCTCCAGAAATTTGGAATAGAAGGATAATTTTTCAGTGTAATAAAGACTGTTTCTAACAACCCTACAGCTAATATTCTGGGGAAAAGCTAAGAGCTTTCCTCCTTAAATCAGGAACCAGCCACGGATGTCCACTGTCTCCAGTATTATTCAACATAGTCCTCACCACTGCAGTCAGACAAAAAAGAAATATCAGAAGTATACAGATTGGGAAGGTAGAAATCAAGCTACCACTAATTGCTGATTACATACCTAGAGAACCCCAAAGATTCCATCTAAAAACTAGAAATAATGAATTCAGTAAAGTAGCAGGGTACAAAATAAATGCATGTAGATCTATAGCCTTTGTCTATACAAACAAGTCTGAGGAAAGGGAAATAAAAGACTCAATCCCATTTACAATCACACCTAAAAAGAAGGTAAAAGACATTTACATCAAAACTATAGGACATTGTTAAAGAAATAGAGAAGGGCCCACAGAAATGGAAGAACATTCCTTGTTCCTGGATTGGAAGAATAAACATTATAAAATGGCCATTCTACCAAAAGCAAATCTATAGTTTCAGTGCAATTCCCATAAAGACTCCAATGGCATTTTTTCAAGCAAATTGAGAAAATTTCCCAAAGATTTGTATGGAAACACAAAAATCCACGAATTGCAAAAGTACTTCTGAGAAAAAAGGAAAAATGTGGAGGTAACATGCTCTCCAACTTCAGTTTATACTACAAAGCAAGAGTAATTAAGACAGTGTAATACTGGAATAAAAGTGGACACTTGGGTTAAGGGAGCATAATCAAAAGCCCAGAAAATGAGCCCACAAATATACAACTGCTTAACATATGACAATCCTCTAAAGAAGATATACAGTATATGTCCCACAGACACATGAAGAAAAACTCCGCTTAGTATTAGAGAAGTGAAAAATTAAAACTACAATAAGAAACCCATCTCACATCTGAGAAAATGGCTTACATCAACACAGCAGAAAATAACAGGTGTGGAGAAAAAGGAAATCTGCTACACTGCTGGTGGGAATGCACACTGGTATAACCCCTTTGGAAGACTGCATGGACAAATAAAAATGAAATTAAAAAATTTAATTACCTTAATTGTCTAGAAATACCACTCTTAGGCATTTTTCTAAAGGACACTTAAACACTAATTCAAAGGGACATATGCACCTCTGTGCTCATATTGCTGCAATTAGAATAGCCAAAGAGTGGAAGCAGCCTAAATACCCATCAACAGATGACTGGCTAAAGAAGTTATGGGATATATATTCCATGGAATACTACTCTACAGTCAAAAAAGATGAGATTGCATCCTTTGGGATAAAGTGGAGGTGATTGTATTTAGCAAAATAAAAGATCAACAGAAAACCTTGGTTATTTATTCCAGAATTAGTTAATAAAACGTACTATCAAAGTTTATTACATTCAGCGAAAAGCTGGTGATGGTTTAATAGATCACTCACTTTCCAGAAGGGAGAAGGGAGAAAGGAGAAAAGATTTTATTATAGCATTTACATGTACCCAACATAACTGATAGCAGTTGATATAAACATCTATCATGGAACTCAGTTTGCTTCACTCTGGAATCTAGAGATCTAATTCACATGAATTTGTGGGAAAAAAAAAGAAAGCAAACTGTTTCTAAGACTTGTGAGAATTATGTGGTTATCTTTATGAGTGGGGATATAGAAATTTTGTGATGTGGAACTATATATTGTAATCATAAAATTTGTAGCATTCTATTAGTTAAAATTTTAAAATAAAGTTCAGTGTTATTTTCTAGGAATAACTAAAATTTAACCAGTTTATGTTCTCTATTAATAAAAACAATTCTAATTTACAGTTGTTCTCTTCTCAGATATGTATTTTCCCAGAATGTGTTCAGTAATCCGCAGAACCAATTGTTGTTTAATTTCTGTATTGGGAGATTAATGCTTTACTGTTGACAGTAAAATACAGTAATTTGTACATGCGTGATATTTCTCAGTTTTCCACATATCAATTATCACATATTCATCCTTCTGTTTATCACTTAATCTCACTTATCATAACTCCTTCAAGCTCCATCAAGATGAGGTGAAGAAGGTAAATTCACCATTTTCTCTCTCTTTTTTTAAAAATTTTTATTTATAAAAAGAAAGCACTGACAAAAACCACAGGATAAGAGGGTTACAACTTCACACAATTCCCAACACCAGAACTCCGTATCCCATCCCCATCCCTGATAGCTTTCTTATTCTTTATCCCTCTGGGAGTATGGACCCAAGGTCATTGTGGGTTATAGAAGGTGGAAGGTGTGGCTTCTGTAATTGCTTCCCTGCTGAGCATGGGCATTGACCAGTCGATCATACCTCTAGCCTGTCTCTCTCTTTCCCCCGTAGTGGAGCTTGGCTGTGGGGAAGCAGGTCTCCAAGGACACCTTGGTGGGGTTGTCTGCGCAGAGAAGTCCGGTTGGCATCATGATAGCATCTGGAACCTAGTGGCTATAAAAAGAGTTAATATATAAAGCCAAACAAATTGTTGACTAATGAACCTAAAGGCTGGATTAGTGCAGGTGAAGATAAGGGGGTGTCCGTTTTATAGATAGCAGGCCTATTTTAGTTATATTCCAAGGGTCCATGACTATACTAGTTTTTGTTTGTTTGTTTGTTTTCTCTGAGCCTGACATGATATGCAGGTAGAAAATCCAAGTTATTGTCTGAGGAGATGATATCATGGCTAGAAGAAAGGCTAGAAAGCTGTGAATTCAGAAGAGAGTAGCTGCCAAATATGGGAAAGGTGTACAAATACTGTTGACTTGTAAACCCTATCGATTTGATCTGATCTGGGGCCTATATTCAGCTTAGGAGCCTATGTGACCTCTGTATCCCTGTAGGTCTGAGCATCACTTGGGGGGGAGGGGCTTGAGGAGGGGTGCGAAATCTTAATAAAATAACTGGTGCATGATGTAAGTATTCTGTTTTTTTTTTTTTTTTTTGAGTTTTTTTTTTAATCTTTATTTAGTGGATAAGAACAGCCAGAAATCAAGAGGGAAGGGGGTGATAGAGAGGGAGATAGACAAGAGAGACACCTGCAGCACTGCTTCACCACTCGCAAAGCTTTCCCCCTGCAGGTGGGGAAGTATTCTGTTTTTAATGTAATAAATTATAGCTATATAGTTTACTTTTAAAAGCTGACTTATATAGCTAGAATTGAAAGTATATTAAAGTACCTTGAGACACAATCAATAGGCAAGGAACTGTTCATTATTGAAAAAGACTGAATACATTTCTCTTATGTAAAAGACATTTAATTTTATGTATAGTAAACAAAATCTAAGGTGAATTGGGTACTTTACTTCTTGCCCACTGGAAAAAATTGGAATGTGAACTATAGGTTAGGTAAAGGCATTGAATTTGTTTTAAACTTCTTATATTTGATTGCTGTACTGTGGTTACATAAGAGAATAGCAATGATTTTTGGAAATGCATGCAAACACTAAAACAATGAGAGATAAAATGGATGGCCTCCTTGAATTGTTTAGAATAAAATGTACATGAACATGTTAGATATTAGAACTAATTGTGGCTAATCTTCATGAAAGGCCGAAATTTTCTGTTATTCTGACTCCTTTTCAGTAAGCTCATTATCATTTAAAAAAATGGAAAAGGAAAAGATAGGTTGTACATCATCTTCGATGTAACTTGAAAACATGTGAAGTGAGATAAGCCAAAAAGAGAAGGCCAAGTACTGAATGATCTCACTTACAAGCAGGACTTTAATAATTCAGGACAGGGAAGGAGACCACAAACTGAAATGTGGGTTGGGCATGTTTTATTGGTTATTGAAGAAAGGAACTCTGGGGAAGGAGGTATGGGAAAGAACTTTGGGGGTCCTGGTGCATATTGAAATTATACTCATGTGACAATATAAATTATAAACTCATTTGTACTGTAAAGCATTAACACCCTCAATAAAAAAGGTATGTTGTCCCATATATTGTGAAACTTTTTACATGACCATTCTATAAAATTCATTCTTTCTTTCTATATATATATATATTTATATATTCATCCATTTATTTACATATTTTATATTTATAGAATATTCATTCTAATAAAATTCATTCTTTAAAAGCACTGAGATATTTAAAATTGCTATTCCTATTTTAGAAATAAGAAAAATTGGGCTTAAAAAGGCTTAAGGGGCCATGAAGACAGCTCAGTGTTAAAGCACAGAATTTGCATGCCTGAGTCCCCAGGTTCAGTCCCCACCCATATGCCAGAGCTGAATAGTCTGTGCTCTTTTTTATGAGAGAAAAGTTAAACTTTTAATATCATACTTCTCCACTTTCCCAGAAGTAATTCCTCTGTGAATTTGGTATGTAAGAGGGAATTGTACATAGCTTTGGTAATGTCTGGTTTCAGCAGTGTCATTTAAAGTGGGGTCATAATATCCCAGCCCTATACCTTCCACCCCCCACACTAACTGACTTCATTTAATATGATAGCATCAGAGGTCATCCAGTGTTTTGTAGTTCATTGCAGGATTTCTGTGCCTTTTGTTACACTTAATCTTCTATTACTAGAATATACCACATTTCCCTTTCCCTTGGCCCATCAGTAGATAGTTGGGTAGTTTCCTGGCTTTAGCCACTATTATAAATGTTACTAAGAACACAATAGTGTAAATACCTCTTCAAGATCATTTCTAATTCTTATTTTTTTAATGTGCAGGAAGTAGAATTGCTAGGGCATTTAGTAATTCTGTTTTTAATTTTGGAGGAATTACCATTCTGATTTTCACAGTGACTATACCAGTTAACAGTCCCATCCACAGCACAAAAGGGTTCCACTTTGTCCATATCTTGTCAACATTTTTCTTATTCAATCTCCCTGCCTCTATTTCCTCATCTCTCATTTTTTTTATAGTAGCCATCCTAATGAGTGTGAAGTGGTAACTGTTTAGATTTAATAAACATTTTTATTTTAAATAGTGATGTTGAACATCTTTCCATATAGTTTATTTGCTATTCATATATATTTTTGGGGAAACATCTAATTCAGTTCTTTATTTTATTGTTATTGTTGAGTTTTAACAGTTTTCTATGTTCTGCGTATCAGTCTCTTAATAGATAAAAAAGTTTGTTGCCTTTTTTCTGATATTATCTTTTGATGGATAAAACTTTAGTTTTTTATAAAGTCTAATTTGTGTGTTTTTTTAATTACCTGTGTCTGATGTCATAAGCAAGAAATGACCACTCCAACATATTGTTTTGTTAACTGTAATGTTATACTCTATTTTTTATATCAGGGTCCTTAAGTCTTTCAGTTATATTGTTTTTTAAGATTGTTTGGGCTATCTTGGTCCCTTGAGGAGTCCTGTTTGCATGTGTTACCTTGTACATGTGTGATACTGCTGAGTTGTCTCCCAGGTCCAGTTTTCTATTTGTGTTTCTGAGAAAGGGAGGAACAGGAGAGACACTAGCAGTGCTCCATTATTCATGTAGAATCCCATTCCCATATTGTTCACGGTGTTCTCATGATTCTGGGGCTCAAACCCAGGGTGTCACACAAGCTAATATGTACATGCTGCTGAGTGACCTATTTCCCAGCCCAACCCACCTTTATTTATTTAATTAGTTTTGACCTGTTTTAAATTTTTAGAAATTTGTCCATGTAGATTTTCATTTTATTGCTTATAGTGTTACCTAATCTTTTAATTTCTAGAAAAAGTAATAACACCTTTACTTTTGTCTCTGATTTGTAATTTACATATTTATTTTCCTTAGCCCATTTAACTAAAATGTTACCAGTTATATTTTTTTTGAAGAGCCAACTTTGGGTTTTATACATTATTTATTAATTATAAGTTGTTTGTTGCTTTTTATATTTATTCTTGCTGTGATCTACATTTCCTTCCATCTACTAGGTTTGGGTTTAGTTTTTTTTTTTTAGTTCTATAAGCTCCAGTATGATCTCGTTGATTGTAGAACTTTTTAGCTTCTGAGACCAGATGAGATGGGTGTGTTCAGTGTTGTATGGCCGTAGACTTTTTTTAAAGATTTTGTTTAAATACTTATTTATTCCCTTTTGTTGCCCTTGTTTTTTTTATTGTTGTAGTTATTGTTGTTGTTTATTGATGTCATTGTTAGATAGGACAGAGAGAAATGGAGAGAGGAGGGGAAGATGGGGAAAGATAGACACCTGCAGAACTGCTTCACTGCTTTTGAAGCGACTCCCCTGCAGGAGGGAGCCAGGGACTTGAACCGGGATCCTTACTCAGGTCCTTGTGCTTTGCACCACCTGCATTTAACCTGCTGTAGACTTTTTTTAATTAAAAAAAATTTTTTTTTGTTTTCTGATAGAGAGCCAGATTGATAAGAAAGGGGGTGTAGGGACACACAGACACACCCTATAGTACACACACACACACACACACACACACACACCCTACATTACTGTTACAGTGCTTGCAAAGCTACCCACCTGGAGGTGGAGATTTGGGACTTAAACCAGAGTCTTTGCTTGCTGTTAATGTGTGCACAACCCTGTGCACCACTGTCTAGCCTCAGAACTTTTTTAATGTGCTTATAGCTGTGCATTTCCCAGATAACATTGCTTTCACTGCATTTTACAAGTTTTTGTATGTTTTGATTTTGTTTTCATTCTCTTAAAAGTTTTCTGATTTCTCTTATGATTTCTTTTTTGATCCACTGGTTGTTTAAAAATGTGTTTCAATTCCAAAACAAGTTGACTTTTAAGTCCCCTTATGTTATATCCCATAGTGGTCATAGTAGGTATTTTTTAAGATATTTTAAAAAATATATTGAAGGGCATGTCAATAGCATAATGGTTATGCAAAAAGACTGTCAGGCCTGAGGCTCCCAAGTCCCAGCTTTAATCACTTACAGTACCATAAGCCTGATTTGAGCAGTGCTCTGGTAAAACAAACACACACACACACACCCAGATGATGTGTGACCTACCTGTATTGTTCTGTTTCTTTCTCACTGTCTTGTGCTAATAAATAAAATCTTAACATACAATAACATGTATAGATAATAAATATATATGTATGTCACTTGCTGCGGCGGGATGCAGAAAAAGGAGGTTTGGAGCAGAAAGGGGAACACAATCCTTTATTTGCGCTGGTACCTCAGAGTTGGGTGAGAGAGAAGCAGCTTGGGCCATGTGGAGGTAGCAAAAATGACTGCCTCGCGCAGCAACCTTCCCTGCGTCTAATCACTGAAGTGAAAGGCGGACAGGAGAGTGAGGTGTGGAAGAAGGGATTTTATGGGAATAGCTCTCACGAGAATGGGAA
Source organism: Erinaceus europaeus (assembly GCF_950295315.1). Taxonomy (NCBI): domain Eukaryota; kingdom Metazoa; phylum Chordata; class Mammalia; order Eulipotyphla; family Erinaceidae; genus Erinaceus; species Erinaceus europaeus. The sequence continues at coordinate 50,839,320 of NC_080177.1, read as the reverse complement.
GGGGGAGGAGTAACCATAGCACTCCAGGGTAGGATAATAACTCTTGTGAGAATGGGAAGGGGGAGGAGTAACCAAAGCACTCCAACTATCGCGGGGAATCAACAGTGCCCTGAGGGCACAACATGGCAGATGGGACTGCATCTGCACAATTTCTCAGCATCTCCCCCTTTCCTTATATCTAATGGCTAAAATATAGGAAATTTAGAGTGGAGCAGGCTTAAATGTTTTTAAGGAATGCCATGCTCAAGTGGGAAGATGTAGGATGTTTTTGTGGGGGAGGGAAGACTTACATGGCCGCCAACCTTGTGAGATTATGTGTCCCCCCCCCCCGTGCTCAACCCCTCTGTAGAGAGAGAGACTTACCCGGAGGGACTCATCTCATAGGTTAAGCTCTGCCTGGCTCCACCATCTCCTCACAATTTTTCTACATCTTTCCCTATCTTTCTATCTAGTCATTGCATTAAGATGGGTCAATGTCTGTAAAAGACTCCATCTGTGATAGTGGTGTAGGGTGAGCAGAAACCTTTTGGGCATAAACCTGAATGATACAACAAAACAGGAAGGGACAAGTAGGGGAGCAGTAAAAGCCAGTGTGATGTCAAGGGAAGGATTGGTGTGCAAAGGAACGTTCCCTGTCTGGGGGGGGTGGAGCAAGGGTTCGTAATGAGGGGGCGTTTCCTGCCTCCAAGGGCAGGACCTGTAGGCGGGAGGGCATGGCTCGCCAAGCAGACGGGCTATTTGGCATAGTATAGTCAAGGCAACAGTCTGCAAAGTCTATGAACTACTCAGGGTCAGTCTATGAAAAACCAGCAGCGTGAAGGAAAGGAAGCTGCTGTAAAATTGTCTAAAGTGTCCAAAGGGTATACCAGCAAGTCCGATAAAAGTTTCAGTCCAAAGTAGGCGACTAGGGGGAGAAATGGCAGGGAATGAAACGCTGCATGAGGAAGGTCAGCCGCTAGAATTCCGCTTTTCTGTAGAGAGCTAGCTGGAACCACCAAAACGTGACAGTCAAAGCAGAAGCAGGAAAGGCAGACAGGCATTAAGAAAGTTCTGTCCTTGGAGTCTGTGAATCAGGTTCTTCAGATCGCGTCAGGTGACATCTAGGGTTTCAGGGGGTGTGCCACTGTAGTCGTGCTGTCTAGTGGGTGACGTCAGGGTGTGCAGGGGTCCAGATGGTTTTTCCTGGGATTCCTGTGAAAGAAACACAAACAATCTGCTTTTCGTGGTAGCAGGGCATCTGATTTGAATTTTTTTTATAGAAAAAGAGGTTTGGTGCCTTAGCCAACTGAATATTGGGGGATGTATCTTTTTTTATTTCTCCCCAGCAATAACCATCACATTTCTCATAAAGTTTTGAGACAGATTAACAACTAATATTTCTTTTGTTAGTTCATTGTGTTAATTCTCTGTATTTCACTGCTGGGAAATTATGCCAATGCAGTCACATCTGCCATATTTTCCCCTCAGGCTACTAGTTCCCGTGAGAGTTGGGACATTCTGGGAGTGCCTGTTCCGCCATGTTATGCCCTCAGGACATTGTCTATATCCCCGCGATATCAGGAGTGCTTTGGTCACTCCTCCCCCCTCCCATTCTCATGAGAGTTATCATCCTATCCTGGAGTGCTATGGTTACTCCTCCCCCTTCCCATTCTAGTGAAAGCTACTCCTATAAAAACCCTTCGTTTTCCGCACCTTGCTCTCTTGCCAGCGCTTCACTCCGGTGTTCAGATGCAGGAAAGGTTACTGCATGAGGCGGCCATTTTCGCTACCTCCACATGGCCCAACCTGCTTCTCTAGCACCCAACTCTGAGGTGCCAGCACAAATAAAGATTTGTGTTTCCTCTTCTCTCCGGACCCCCTCTCTCTCATCTCCGCGGCCCGCGCTCAACAACATCTGGCTCAACAACATTTCACAACTTAGGAAAATCATCCAGTAGTTGTCTTTCGTCTTATTTTCTTCACTTCTTCACTTCACTATCACCTCTTAGTTCACTTTTGGTTCTATCCATTTTTCCCAAAGGGCACGGTATTTGTTTTTAATTGCAGAGTAGGATTCCATTGTATATATGTCATATATATATATATATAATATATTATATATATATTATATATATATATTTTTTTTTATTGAGCTGTCAGTCTCTGGAAATTTTAGTTAACTTCCACCTCTATTAGGTCTAGTAATGACTACTGTGAATAATGCAGCTATAAACATAATGATACATATATCTGTAAATTTTTTTTAGTGACTTAATAATGGTTTGCAAGATCCTAAGATTATATGGGTATAGTTCTACATCACATCACACCTACCACCAGTTATGTGCCCATTACTTCCCCCCAAGTATAAATACCATAGTTTCACTAAGTGTTAAGTGACAATTTGACATTAAAAAAAAAGTTTATATGCTTCAGTTCTTACTATTATGTGCACTCAATCTGGTGTGCCACCACCCAGCCACTTATGTCTCAGTTTTCTTATTTTGTTTTATTTATTTATTTATTCCCTTTAGTCACCTTTGTTGTTTTATTGTTGGTTATTATTGTTGTTGTTGGATAGGACAGAGAGAAATGGAGAGAGGAAGGGAAGACGGGGAAAGATAGACATACTTGCCATTCAAATACTCTTGGTATAATTCTAAAGAGGGTCTTATACTACATAGGAAAGGATCATGGCCAGGCTTGGCACACCTGGTTAAGTGTGCACATTATAGTGCACAAGGACCCAGGTTCAAGCCCCTAGTCCCCATCTGCAGGGGGAAAGCTTCACAAATGATTAAGTAGGGGTGCAGGTGTTTGTCTCTCTCCCTATCTCCCCCAACCTCTCAATTTCTCTCTGTATTTATCCAATAATAAATAATAATAAAATAAAATAAAAACTGTGGGAAAGGGTCACAATAAGGACAATTCTTGATTTATACTTCTGTGATCAGAAATGATAATAATAAAAGGTCAATGCACTGATTCCAGATAATAGGAATTACAGTTGGCTGGCTACTTTTCTTTCCCTCCCTCCCTTCCTTTCTTCCTTCCTTCCTTCCTTCCTCCCTCCCTCCCCCCTCCCCTCTCTCTTTCTTTCTTTCTTTCTTTCTTTCTTTCTTTCTTTCTTTCTTTCTTTCTTTCTTTCTTTCTTTCTTTCTTTCCGATCCTCATTCCCTTAAGCTTTGTAAAGGCTACTTCCTGAAACAATTTACACAACTTCCAGCCAAAGGTTAGGAGTGAAAGATGGATACTTCCTACTTTGATAATGCTGAAATTGGGTGAAATTAACCTCAATCTACTCTTTTATCTTTCTATGGAGGAGACAAACTTTTAACATATTTCTAAATGCCAACATAGTTGCATCAGACAAATTCTACTAATTTTTGTCTAGCTAAGGAGACATATTACTGATGCTTTTTTTCTGTCATCTTCCCAGAATCCTCTTTATTGCTATCCTAGTATCTTTGTTTTGATAAAGGATAGCGTATATACTTTTATTAAAATATGTCTTTTTGGGGGAGTTGAGTGATATCTCACCTGGCTGAGTTCACATTACAGTGCTCAAGAGCCCATGTATGAGCCCCTCATCCCTACCTGCAGGGGAAAGCTTTACAAGTGGTGAAGCAGTGCTGCAGGTGTCTCTCTGGCTCTCTGCCTTTCTCTGTTTCTCTATCTCCCCCTCACTTCAATTTCTAGTTTTCTCTACCCAGTAAGTAAAAATAAAAATATATATCTCTTTTCTCACCTGTAATACAAGAACTATATTAAACTGAATTTAATATATGTACATTAATTTTGACATTTAAATTTTGGCAGGTGGTTTTGGAGTGTATGCTTAAAAAAGACCTCATTTATAATAAGGTCACTCCAACATTTCACCACTGGAAGATTGATGACAAGAAGTTTGGCCTTACCTTTCAAAGTCCTGCTGATGCTCGGGCTTTTGATAGAGGCATCCGAAGAGCTATAGAGGATATTTCTCAAGGTAGGTCATCTTGACTATTTTCTTAAATGTTTTTATTAATTATATTTAGTAGAGTTTAAGCAAGTCAGCTATTGTGATATGTGATTGACTTTGAAAGATCACTTACTGTAGGCAAAGTTAAAACAGTGGGTTTCTGTGTCTGTTCTGTATTTGACAAATCATAATCTGTACAAGGTATCACTATTGAAGATTTCATCAACAGCAATTTGGGAATAATTCAAATGCTTTAAAATAAGAACTTAAGAGATGAGTGGTCAAAATTCTGGAGATATTTTTCACTTGGTATGTTAAAACAGCCATATCTCTGTTTTTTTAATGGTAAAAATAAACTTTCTAATAAAATAGATGTAGACTTTAGTCATTCTACAGTAGATTTCTTATCTTTACCAGATTCAATTAAAGATTGGCTATCCATCACTTTGTATATTTTGCTAATCTATTAAGATTGTTGTCTCTAAAACATCTGAATTTTAAAGGAAGAATGTATGAGAATGGCCTCTATGCTATTGATTGAAATCCATTTTTTTTCACAAAAGAAATGACATAAGACTTGATTTGTTCCCCTAATTTAGAAGTAAAATTATCTCCATTAGTAGAAATAACCTTTATAAAGTAAGAGCTTGTTGGATGCAAGAGCCTCTAAGTTTGAACCCTGATACCACTGATAAAAAAGTTTTGCTTTCTTTTTCTGTCTCACTTTAACATTATTTAACATTTCTCTGTTAAATAATCTTTAAACAGTTACATAGCTTTTAAAGATTAGAATTTGTTTAGCTATTTGGTTTCAGAGTCAGAAAAATGTTTTATGAAATGTCATTTTGTTTTTAAAACAAAAATCCGTAAGAATAAGCTAATCACCCTCTCCAAAGATAGCTTTCTCCTCACCCCTCATCTCTTCACTAGCTTTTCTTTCAAGGGTAAGATCAACTCAAAGGAGTTTGTTAGGCCAGATCACCTTATTAATTTATTGGACTTAAAGAAAACTCTTTATGATCATGAAACCTGATCCCCATATATTTTCTGATCAGTTTTCTGAAGTATTACAATGGTATACTCAGTCAATAAATTGAAATCTTAGCCAAAATTCTATGCTTAATTAACTTTTGCCTAACTTTATTATTTTTTATTTAAGAAAGGAGACATTAACAAAACCATAGAATAAGAGGGGTATAATTCTGCACAATACCCATAACCTGATCTCCATATCCCATCCCCTACCCTGATAGCCTTCCCATTCTTTATCTCTCTGGGAGTGTGGATCCAGGGTCATTGTGGGTTGCAGAGGGTAGAAGGTCCGGCTTCTGTAATTGCTTCCCCGCTGAACATGGGCGTTGACTGGTCGATCCATACTCCCAGTCTGCCTCTCTCTATCCCTAGTAGGGTGGGGCTCTGAGGAAGCAGAGCTCCAGTACACATTGATGGGGTCGTCTGTCCAGGGAAGTCTGGTCAGCATCTTGCTGGCTGGCATCTGGAACCTGGTGGCTGAAGAGTGTTAACATATAAAGCCAAAAAAATTGTTGAATATTCATGGACCTAAAGACTGGCATAGTGCAGATGAAGTGTTGGGGGGTATTCTCTGCATGCTCTTGTGTACTTCTGCTTTCAGGTATATATTTTCCCCTAGTTTATAGGCACGTGTGAACCTTTGCTCTGTCTCAGGGGACCTGGACTATATTTAGGTTTGGGGACTTTATTGGGGAGTGGAACACCTGGAATGGAATTAGAGAATACTATGAAAGGAATGGTCTCACCCAAGTGATGAAGCTGAAGGGTTGTCATTCCACACCTGAAGTCTCTGGTCACAGTCTGAAGTGAAGCATGTTGGGGTGGCACTCATTGCGTTGATTAGGTTGCGATCTGCAGATGCAATATTATTTGATTTGAATTGAGAGCAGCATGCAGAAAAGTGGGCCCCAGCCTAAGGTTCCAGGACTGGGGGAAATAATAGGCTCTATAGTGAAAATGTGAGGTTCCTGTTGTCTTAGGGTTCAAGAAGACAATGATAGTTATTGTTATCGTCACATTATTTGGTGGTAAGGTTAACTTTGGAAAGTCCCTTTGTTAGGGTTTGGGGTAAAATTCCCAGCATCTTGTATATAGCTGTGCTGCCAGTTGCTTCTGTTCTACCTGGTCTAGGCTTACGAGAGTCATCATATCAAAGACAGCCTATGTATTAAAAAGACTCAGTCTGTGTTTTAAGAAGTTCTAGACATATGATCAATTTTTCCCTTCTCATTAATTAGTGGTTTATATGTTTACACTTTAATAGGAATGTACATAAACACCACTCCCATCACCAAAAGATTGTGTCCCATCCCCTCTAGCCCCCCCCCCCCCCCACCGCTGCGCCAGGAAGCCCAATGGCCACCTTCACCTTCACAAAAGTATTTTTACATTGGTGCCCTGCTCTCGATTTAATCAGATCCTGCTTTTAGTTTCCCTTTCTGTTCTTCTTTCTCAACTTCTGTTGATGAGTGGGGACATCCTATACTCATCTTTATCTTTCTGACTTAGCTGACTTCACATAATTCCTTCTAGGTCTGTCCAAGATGGGTCAGATAAGGTGGGCTCATTGTTCTTAATAGCTGCATAGTATTCCATTGTGTATATGTACCACAGCTTTCTCAGCCACTCATTTGCTGTTGGGCACCTGGGTTCCTTCCAGGTTTTAGCTATTATGAATTGTGCTGCTATAAACATAGATGTACACCCATCTTTTTGGTTGGGCTTTGTGGAATCCTTGGGGTATATCCCCAGGAGAGGAATTACTGGGTCAATTGGAAGGTCTATGTCTAGCCTTGTGAGAGTTCTCCAGACTGCTCTCCAGAGAGGCTGGACCAATTTACATTCCCACCAGCAGTGCAGAAGGGTTCCTCTGTCCCCATAGCCTCTCCAACATTTGTTGCTGCTGTCATTTTTGATGTATGCCATTCTTACAGGAGTGAGATGGTATCTCAATGTTATCTTTATTTGCATTTCTCTGACAATCAGCGACCTGGAGTAGTTTTTCTTATGTTTGTTAGCCTTTTGGATCTCCTCTGGAGTGAATGTCTTGTTCATATCCTCTGCCCATTTTTGGATGGGGTCATTTGGTTTTTTGGTGCTAAGTTTGCTGAGTTCTTTGTATATTTAGGTGATTAGTCTCTTGTCTGATGTTTGGCATGTGAAGATCTTCTCCCATTCTGTGAGGGGTTTCTTTGTTTGTGTGATAGTTTCTTTGGCTGTGCAGAAGTTTTTCAATTTGATGTAGTCCCATTGGTTTGTATCTGCTTTAGTCTTCCTTGCAATTGGGTTTGTTTCATCAAAGATGTCCTTGAGGTATAGGTGGGAAAGTGTTTCACCGATGTTTTCTTCTAAGTATTTAATAGTTTCCGGTCTGACATCCAGGTCTTTGATGCATTTGGAGTTGATTTTTGTTTCTGGTGAGATAAGGTGGTTCAATTTCATTCTTCTGCATGTTCTTCTTCTTTTCTTCTAGCGTTTGCCCTTCTTCCGTAGCCAGTCAACAGCATCAGGTTGAGCCTGATGTAAAGTTTCGAGACCTCCTTTGAATCTGGAGAGGTGGCAGTTGTTGACTATGTGGGTCATAGTCTGTCTGTAGCCGCAGGGGCAGTTCGGGTCGTCTTCGGCTCCCCAGCGATGGAGCATAGCGGCGCACTGGCCATGGCCTGTTCGATAGCAATTGAGGAGAGCCCAATCATAATGTGCTAGGTCAAAGCCGGGTTGACGCTTGCAGGGGTCTGTGATGAGGTGTTTGTTCTTTACCTCAGCTGACTGCCAACTCTGTTTCCAAGAGACTGGAACAGAGAAGTTCAGTGTAGGCGTAGGGGACCAGATTGGGTGACGAGACGTCAAGCGTTGGACAGGGTGGGCGAAGATATCCGCGTATATTGGCAGGACCGGTCGAGCGTAGACGTGGGAAATGAACTTAGATGATGCCGCATCCCGACGAATATCTGGCGGGGCGATGTTGCTAAGAACTGGCAGCCATGGAACCGGGGTGGAACGGATGGTTCCAGAAATTATCCTCATGGAGGAATATAATTTGGAATCGACCAAATGGACATGGGGGTTACGGAACCATACTGGGGCACAGTATTCTGCAGTGGAATAGCATAATGCCAGAGATGATGATCATAGTGTGGAAGTGCTCGTGCCCCATGAGGAGCTGGCCAATCTTGCAATGATGTTATTCCTCGCGCCCACCTTTGCTGCAGTTTTTATGAGATGTTTGTGAAATGACAGAGTGCGATCGAGAGTAATGCCAAGATAGACTGGCTGGGCTTCATGCTGGATTCTCGTATCATCAAGCTGCACATTAAGCTCACGCGAGGCCGAGGCATGGTGTAGATGGAAAACAAATGATACCGTTTTTGCAGTGCTAGGAATTAGTCGCCATTTTTTACAGTAATCAGATATCAGAGTCATGTCTTTCGTGAGTGTTTTCTCGAGGATGTCGAACTTTGATGCCTGAGTTGCACAGCAGATGTCATCGGCGTAGATGAATTTCCTTGAAGTAGTTTCTGGGAGGTCATTGATGTAAATATTAAATAGCATAGGAGCCAGAACAGAGCCCTGGGGGAGGCCACTTGAGACAGTCTCCATCTGCTAGACTTGTCACCCAGATGTACCTGGAATCTTCTGTTTAGGAGAAGAAACGATATAGTGTTGGCCACCCATGGAGGCAGGCATCTTGAGATCTTGACTAGGAGACCACGGTGCCAGACCGTGTCATAGGCTGCTGTGAGATCAACAAAGACAGCACCCGTCTTTAAATTCTTCTGGAATCCATTTTCAGTGTAAGTTGAGAGGGCCAGTCCTTGTTCGCAGGTAGATCTTCCTGGGCGGAAACCAGCCTGGGCAGGTGATAGGAATTTCTCTGTAAGATGAGAAATACGTGACAGAAGCAGCCTCTCAAGGAGTTTGTAACACACAGAGAGGAGAGAAATTGGTCTATAGCTGGCGGCCAGTGTTGGGTCTTTCTTTGGTTTCAAAACCTCTATAATCTTCGCACGACGCCAAACTTTGGGCATAGACTCAGATTCCAAGATGTGGGACAGGAATGAAGCGAGCCACTTCTTTGCCGCGGGACCCAGGTTAAGAATGAGTTCTGGGGTGATGTTATAGCCAGCAGCTGTTCCCGGTTTAACCCTCTTCAAAGCGTCTTCCAGTTCAGACAGTGTAAAGGGAGAAATTTTTGGAGATGGACAAGATAACTGGAAGTGGGATGACCACTCATGGGAAATTTCTCTTTTCCAGACTGGGTCGATCTTAGCACTTCCAACTTGAGTTAGGTGACTGGCCACTGAGTTTGGGGATACGGGAGGATGGGAGACGGGAGAGGGTTGGCTACCGGCACCCAGTCTGTGAAGAAGCTTCCAGGCCTTCCTACTTGAGTGGGTGAAGTTCAGACTTTCCGTGAGTTGTTGCCAGCAGGCTTGGCGTGCTGCATCCAGGGAGGCAATGAGATGGTCAGCCACATCTGGGTCACCCGACTCATCATACTGCTTTAGTAGTTGCTCGCATTCAGCATCAAGACAAGGCGTATAGTTAGCACGTCTCCCACAAGGAATGGCTTGGGAAGCTGCTTTGAAGATGGCTTGGCGGAAGCGCCTGTAGGAATCTTCAGAGGGGATAGAGTTAATTGGAATTGCAGGAATAGATTTGTTGGTAAGATCACTGAACAGACGCCAGTTTGCTTTCCGAAAGTTCCATCTTAGTTTCTCCGAGCACAGAATCAGTGGGAGCTGGAGACCAATGTGAATGATAGCTGGGCAGTGATGACTGTGCGGGAAGATCTTGAGAACTTGTCTCGTAGCGGGAAAGGCTTGGCCGTTGACTGTGCTAATCCAGCACAGGTCGGGTGATGAGTCTTTATTCCATCTAGCACTTCTGCATGTTATAACCCAGTTTTCCCAGCACCATTTATTGAAGAGAGCCTCCTCCTTCCATTTCATACTTTGGGCCCCCTTATTAAATTCTATGCTTAATTAACTTTGCCTAACTTTATTTCTTAGGATGCCCAGCATTGAAAAGTGAAGAGGAAGGAGCAGAAGATGACTTGCCGGTAAGTAGCTTGATTTGAAAGGAATTTCTAAGTATTTATAAATACAGTTATCCATTTTGATATATTATAGGATGAAAAACTAAGATCAATATTAATATGGAATGATAAACTTTATTACGAAGGCAGAGAGAATCATGAAATATTAGAAATAAGAGGATAGTAAAGAGAATCCATATATAGCACAAACAGCAAGAGTAATTATTTTGTAAGCTCTTTGAAGTTCTGTTTAATAGTACCGTATCTACACTGCATTCAGTCTGCAGGTTACTTGCAAACACACTGACTCTCACTCACACTTAGTCACTAATTAATGCATTTGCTTGGGTTTTGTTTTCATAATGAAATAGAAAATACAAAAAACCACTCTGGTAATAGGCTTTTATTTAAATTTAATGTTCTAAGAACAATTTTATGTATAGTTTTAATTCTGACTTTTTTGTATATAGTATGGTGTTTTTAAAATAGATCTACTTTTTTCTTTTTTTTTTTTTTTTTGGTGGGATCAGTTTGGAGGTGGAGCAGGATTGAGAAGGACCAGAGTACTGCTCAGTTCTGACTTACAGTGATACCAAGGAAAGAAAAGATTTATATTTTCTTATAAAAATAATCTGGCATATATGGCATTGGAGAGTGGACATGATATCTCAGATATTCAAGTCCTTTGCTCTGTTATATCCCTGAGCTGTATCTCTAGCCACAATTTTTAAAGTGAGTTTGGGAATTGAATTCAAGGCTTCACTTGTATGATATATTGCTAAGCCAATTCATTGGCCCAGTTTTATTTTCTGTTTTTATGAGAGAGAGACATGAAAATACTTGATTGATTTTTGTTTGTATCTTTGGTATTACAAATCAAGTATAGGGCCTCTCTTGAAAGGTATGTGCTTTACCTGAGTCACCTTCCCAGCCCCTAGAGTCGCAGTTTTTAAAATACTTCTTTTAATAGGAAAAATATGGGGGTATCACATGCCACAACTTCAGTATGTACTGCAATGCAAGAATAATCAAAATACTATGGTACTAGAGTAAAAAATTAAGGTTTGAGTCAGTGGAGCAGAATTGAAAGCTTACAAATGAGCCGACACATACACAGCAGCCTGATATGACACATGGGCCAAAAGCATTCAGTGGGGGAAAGATCTCTTCAACAAATGGTGTGGGGAAAATTGGACAGCCACATGTAGAAAAGTGAAACTATACCACTAGCTAATAATATATACCAAGGTCAAATCAAAATGGATTAAATATCTAGGTACTAGACCAGAAACTTAAAATTTATAGAAGAAAATGTCATTATATCTTAGCAAGACATTCACATCAAAGATGTATTTGGAGACTCAGCCCCCTGGGCATATGAAATGAAAACAAGAGTAAATAAATGGGACTACATGAAACTAAAAAGCTTCTACACATCAAAAACAATCTACACAAAAGATAACCAGGCATCCAAATAAATGGGAGAAGTTATTTATACATCACACATCAAATAAACAATATCAAGCACCTATACAGAACTGGTATAGATCTACAAAAGAAGCAAAAATAACCCAATAAAAATGTAATCCAAAGAACTAAACAGTTTTCTAATTAAAAGATACATGTGGCCCACAGACACATGAAGAAGTGCTCCACTTAAGTTGTCATCAGAGAAATGCAAATCAAAACTTCACTTGAGATACCGTCTCACACATGAGAGAATGGCTTACATCAACAAAGCAGCCAATGACAGGTGTTCGAGAGGTTCTGGAGAAAAGGAACTCTGCTACACTGCTGATGGGAATGCACACTGGTACAGCCTCTTTGAAAGACTATATGGACAGTGCTTAAACAAAAATGGGTCCAGCAATACAACTCTTAAGCATTTATCCAAAGGACACTTAAACACTAATTCAAAGGGACATGCACTCCACTGTTCATAGCTGCTGCATTCACAATAGCCAAAGAATGGAAGCAGCCTAAATGCACCTCACCAGATGACTGGCTAAAGAAGTTATGGGATTTATATTCCATGGAATTCTACTCTGCAATCCAAAAAGATGAGATTGTGTTCTTTGGGACAAAATGGATGTAGCTAGAGGTGATTATGCTTAGCAAAATAAGAGATGAAAGAACTATCAGATGGCTTCACTCTGGAATCTAGAGATCAGACACACATGAACTTGCATAAATTAAAAAGAGAGAAGAAACTAGCAAACTATTTCTAAATCTTGTGAAAACTATTGTCATTGGGAGATGGAAGGTTGGGTATACAGAATTTTGGTAATGGGTGTGGTAGGGAACTATATACTATCTACTGTAATTTTACAGTCTTGTAGCATACTATTAATAACAAATTTAAATATACTCCTATGCCGGGCTGGCATAGGGATGCCTCTTCCCGGGTGCGTACTCTCTGGGCTGGAGAGAACACGACCGGAGCCAGCCTGGGCTGCTACTCACTCAGCTACGCGAGAGAGATGACTCAGGAACAGACACGTGGTGGCGAGGCAATTCAATTCTTTATTGATCAGAGAGCCAAGGCTTTTAAAGGGCAGACCTGGAAGTGGCAAGTTGGAAACGGAAATGGCTAGGAAAGGGGTGGAGAAAGGCAAAAGGGGGCTGGAAAGGTAGAAACTTGCTTAGCAACTATTGCAAGGGTTTTAACTGGTAGAATTAATAGTAATACCCTGCAGGCAGGGAGGGTCTTGATGGTAGAAAGAAGATAGATCAAGGAAATGGAATGGGTGGGGATCTTTCAGGCAAAACAATGATTATGTAGATAATAAGGGAGCAGGCCATAGTATCAGGAATGCAGGGTGTTTTGTGAGACAGGGAGTCTTATAAGATGAGAGGATGGATGTCCCCTCAAGTCAAGTCCTGCCAAGGTCAACCATATCCTCACAATTTCCCCACACTCCTCTCAATGGCATCTAATTCTACTGTTCCTGAATATGTATTATAATTTTCAGGTATCTCTTTAGAAGAATAGCATGGTAGAAAATCAAAAGATTGTGCAACTTCTTTCTGACACGTTAGGATTACCTTTTCTGAAGCATGCCTCTGCCAAGTCATGCAGACACTCAAGCAACACTTCAGAGTTACCCATCTGCAAAGAACCACCTACATTACTTAGCTATCTTGGGAACAGATCAGTTACCCCCAAATAATCAATCCTTCAATTGATTATAGTCATGTCTTATGTCCTGAACCTGCACCCTTAAGGAGACTATGATCTAGAAATATCTAGTTAATATATTCTTGAACTCCTGATACAAAAAGACTATAAAATAGTATTTCAAGACATTAAATTTAGAGGTATTAATTACTAATGTAGATTTTTAGTATCTATAACTGGGGTATTGCCATAATGCATACTTTTAATGTGTAGATATATCTTTGAGCTTGGACAATAGATGGAAGCTCTGGTGTTAAACTGTTGGGAAGACCACCATTGAGGGCTTAAATTAAACTGATTAGACAAACATAAGAAACTGTAAGGGGGCATTATTGTTATGTAGTGGCAGAAAGCTTGGCAGTTTATCCTAACATCAACTAGATCAGGCTATTACGTATAGCTAAAGATCAAATCTAGTGTACTCTTAGAAATAGCTTTGTCAAGAGTCAGGCAGTAATGCAGCGGATTAAGTGCACATGGCACAAAGCACAAGGACCAGCATAAGGAACCTGGTTCGAGCCCCCAGCTCCCCACCTGCAGGGGAGTCACTTCACAAGTGGTGAAGCAGGTCTGTAGGTGTCTATCTTTCTCTCCCCCTCTCTGTTGTCCCCTCCTCTCTCCATTTCTCTATGTCCTATCTAACAACAACGACAATAATAACTACAACAATAAAACAACAAGGGCAATAAAAGGGAATACTTAAATAAAATATTTTAAAAAAGAAATAGTTTTGTCTAAAGATAAAACAAAGGATTTAACTGTAAAAGCCTCAGAAAGAACTAAAACTTGCCTCAGTCAGGAAAATCTTTCACTGGACTTTGAGTCAGCAAAATAGCTCACCCAGATTATATACTTGCTTTGTCTGCATGAAACCTAGGCATGATCCCAGCCCCCCACTGCATTGGAGAAAACTGCAGTGCTGTGGTATCTTTATCTTGCCCTCCCCCATACATGCGCGCGCGCACACGCACACGCACACGCACACACACACTTGCATGACCAAAAATGAGCCTCGGAGCATGAAGTTTTGATGAAAACCAAAAAAAAAAAAAAAAGAAAAGAAAAACCAAGCAGAAGATATAGAGCTTATAAGCAGTTTACAGTTACCTTTTAGTGGAAATTTAAAGATGAGTTCATTATTTTAGATGTGTGACTTTACTTTTTACCTAACCAGATGAATCTTAAGATTCACAGAAGATCCATAAACTTTTCAAACAAATTATATTAGCAAGATATCATACTTGAACTGAAAGTGATCCTTTGAATCACCAAAATTCTGCATTTGTGAAGAAGGCTGAAAGCCGTTATATGGATGTGAACATATACTACTTTTCATAAAATGGAAAGGTGATTCAGAAAACAGAATCAAATCTCTTAGGACAGAACCAAGAGCTATAGATAATTATTCCCAGGTCCTAAATGGTACAAAAGTAACTTCTAACATCTTTTCATCCTGACTTAATCATTTCTTTGTGCCAATTAGTGAATCTTCCCTCTTGTTTCTCATTTAAAACAGGAGAAGACAAGGGAAGAGTCTGTGTGTCTTGTCATTATATTGTGCATGTGTGGGGTTAGTTTATATTTTCCAGACTGAGAGAAACTGCTCGTGGAATTGCGCAAGAAGTTTTGTGTCTGTGTAGGCTCATTAAGAACATCCTGGATTTTAAGTTGTTAATATAAAGGAATAAAAATACTAGGGAATCTAGGGATGGCGAATGTATTTTCCATATGAGAAAAATGTAAATAATTTGTCCAGGAGTGACAATCAGTGGTATTTAGTATTTAATGCTTTCACATTTTTTCATACTTAGTCTAGTCAAATTTTCTCAATAATATCCTTGAGTATGGGTTGCTCATAGTAACACATCTAACAAGTAGGATGCAATGGAAAAGAGAGCAAATTGTAAGAAAATTTGTTGTTGGGACCAGGTGGTGGCACACTTACTATGCTTAAGGACCTGGGTTCAAGCCCTGGCTTGACACGTAGTGAGGCAGTGCTGTAGGTCTCTCTCTCTCTCTCTTATCTCTTCCCCCCAAATTTTCCATTTTTTCTTAATTTCTCTCTGTTCTGTCAAATATAAGAAAAAGTCAAAAGGAAATGTGTGTTGCCCATCTTGCTTCTTTTTTTTTTTTAATCTTTATTGGATAGAGACAGCCAGAAATCAAGAGGGGACAGGGGAGGGAGAGAGAGACAGAGAGACATCTGCAGCCCTGCTTCACCATTTGCAAAGCTTTCCCTCTGCAGGTATGGACTAGGGGCTTGAACTGAAGTCCTTGTGCATTGTAACATGTGTGCTCAGCCAGATGCGCCATCATCCAACCTCAAAATTTTCTTTCTCTTGGATCACTCATTCTGGAAGGAGCCTGCTACTATCTGTAAGAATATATGAATAGTTTTTTGAAGAAATTTATGTGCTGGGGAACCAAGATCTTCTGCCAGCAGTCTGCAGGGAAACGTAGCTTTCTAACACCCATGTGGGTGAGCTATCTTGGAAGAAACGCCTCCATCCCATACTAAGATAACTGCGGCTAAGACTAATACTTCATTGCAGCCTCCTTGAGGAATTATGAACCAGAAACATTCATCTAGGTTTTGCTCTTAAATTGCTCACAGAAACTGAAATAGTAACAGTTTGGTGCTGAATGCTGCTATTTTGTTACCATTTCTTGTACAGTAGTAATTAATAATTCATTGGGGGAAAGGGAAGTTTTACTTTTTTCTGTAAGATAAATAGAAGAAAATCTAACATTTGAAGCGCTCCTTTAATCGTGTCCTCCACCAAATCTTCCCCTAACCTGAATTGGAACCTCACACATATATGGTTTCATCACTCCAGGTAATTTTTTCATTTATATCTATTTTTGTATACATACCTATATGTGTATACAGAGAGACACAAAGAGGCAGAGACACCACAGCTCCAGGGCTGCCCCCTGATGTCATGGCATTTGCCAGGACTTGAACTGCATGCATAAGGCATGCTAATGACCTGCTGAGCTATCTCTAGTCCTGAGTGCTCTCCCCCCAACCCCACCTGCACCAGATTTGTTTGATTATGAGGGTAGGAGAGAAAGAGAACCAGAGTATCACTCTAGCATATGCAATGCCTGGGATCAAACTAAAGATCTCATGCTTGAGTTTCCACTACTTTATTCACTGGGTTGCCTCCTGGGTTACCCTAATTTTCTTAGATGATATCTAACTTAAGCTAAATTTCATCTTTCAGTAGAAGGTGGCATTATATCTTCCTTGACTTTATTATTATTTTATAAATATATTCAAATAGGGAATCCTTATTTAAAGATATTCTTAGCTTGATTATATGTTCTAACTTGCTTTTCTACATAAGAAAAAAGGAAATATTAACAGGAGATGTATGAGACACATTTTTCTAGAAAGTGTTATTTGAAAAAAATATAAAACAGTATACAGGATTAAAACTGCCAAGGAAATTCATCTGCCTTAGTACCATTCATTTCATAGTATGCAGATGTTTTCATGTGTCATTCTTACTTTGTAACCCAGAAATAGAAGTGATTTTATTATATTTAGATCACAAGTACTATGATTTTGAAAATCAGTGCTTTGAATATAAATGAAATGGAAATTTTGAGTCTATAAGTGGGCTTTAATTTTACTTTGTTTTATCGTGATGTTTATTTTACTTGTTTTTTAATTTTGATTCAGATTGCATAGGTTGCCTCTTGGACCTACCATTGTCTTTGTTTTGATTTTTTAAAAAAATATTTATTTAATTTATTCCCTTTTTGTTGCCCTTGTTGTTTTATTGTTGTAGTTTGTTTTGATTTTTTTTAATTTAAAAAGTCATGACTTATTTTTACATAGAAAAATATGTCATGATTTTCCTGATAACCCAGTTTTTATTTTTGCTAGAGATGAATTGAGAGGGAAGGGGGAGACAGAGAGACACCTGCATCATTGCTTCCTCTATAGATGGAGATATACAGTGCTGAATTCATAGTTGGGCCCGAGATTATTTTTTAAAGAGAAATCTTCAATATTAAGGTTTTGTTAAACCTAGAGATTAGTAAGGTATAAATAATCATTTTCTTCCTTTGGCTATTTTAAAGACTTAAGGTTGTTTTTGTTTCAGCTTTTGTTTTATAATTTTCACTCTGCTTTTTAAAAATCAGTTCTCAGCTATAACATTTATAGCTCTTACTGTTTAGGTATGATAAGTTGTTCACAAACCCCACAAAACCTCTTGAAAGGCTTGAGATTATAAAAGGGAAAGAAAGATCTTAGAGTTTATGCTCATGGACAGAGGACAGGCCTAGTTGATCTGAAGTCATAAGTTGTCATTTCCTCTTTTGCCTACTGACCTTTTCTTTCTTTTTTTTTAAAGAATTAGATACTGTCATTTCAGAACCATAGTGACTAAAAGGGTTGGAATCTGTTATTGAAAGTAATTTTGCTTTATGTACATATGTAATAATCCTGCTGAATTGTGTGTTAATTTTTAAAGAAAGTAGTAATTTAGTAACAACCTTTCTGAAAACTAATGGATAGCTTTGTTTAGCAAAATGTATTTTATACTGCTATGGTCACTATTTAGATGCTGTCCTATAGTTCTAAAAATCCTAGTGTATTCTAGATTGTTTCATTTAACAAGGTTACAGAAACAATTCCCTATGATCTTTTTTGTATAGCATCTCATATATCATTTAAACTTTTTTTTTTCCCCTTGCCTTTAGGGCTATCAATGGGGCTGTTGCCAGTACTAGCAATCTACTCCTCCCAGGGGCCATTTTATTTTATTTAGTTTTTTATATTTAGTAGAACAAATAGAGAATGAATGATAACCTGAAGACCTGCTTCACTGCTTGTGAAACATCCCTGCTTCAGGTGGGGAGTAGGGGCTTGAAACAGGAGTCCTTGTGCAGATCCTGGCGCATAGTGCTATGTGCAGGAAGCCAGGTGTGCCTCCACCTGGCCCCCTATTTAAACTTTCTTGATACTGAGAGTAATACATTTTTATATATAGGTAGTTATAAGATTACAAAGAGACCAGGGAATGCATACCTGTAACAGAGATGACCGCTGTTAATGTTTTGGCTACTTCTACCTGCGTTTTTCTTTATTCTTGCCTTTTGTATATAAATACTTAATGCCACCAGGATGTATCCTCTCCTCTTTGGTCTGATTTTAATTTAATATGATTTAAGTTTTGGTTATGATAATGATGGCTAAAGTTTACATGAGTTATAAATTTTTGCTTATAATGTCATGTAACTATGAATAACCATTTGCATTTTATAGAACATTTACTTTATTTACATAATTCATTATTATTAGAGTGAAATTACAATATAATCCTAGAATAAGCTTACTAGTTAAAGGATTGTGTAAAGACTTGGAAAGTTAGTGTTGCTACTAATATGAACTAAAAACTAACTAATTTTATACAGTAAGCAATCCTGAAAACTTAATATGCATTTAAGTAAATTTTTTTACAAGAAAGGTAGCTTAGTTTTTCTGTCAACTAATCCACTTTGAGAAATGTGTTACCCTTTGCTGTTCTTGTCATTTTATATTGCGATGCATTTCTTATCCGTCCATACTGTGTATCATATAATGTTCAAGTTGTTTTACAAAATACTCTATGCTATTGGTATTTTTAGACAAAGCCCATAGACAAATGCTAATTTTAAAGCTAAAAGATAGGCTTATCATTATCTTTAAAGTAGTTAAAAGTAACTAAATGAATAGCATATAGTCTTGGTCAAATCTAAAATGAATTACTAATATAAGTTATACCAAAATGTTAACAGTAAATTTCTTGGACTTGTAGAATTGTTTGTTTGTCTTTACCTCCAGGGTTATTGCTGGGGCTCAGCCTCACTAATAATCCATGGCTTCTGGCAACATTTTTTTTTTTCCATTTTATTGGATAGGACAGAGAAATTGAGAGAGGAGGGGGAATTAGAGAAGGAGAGAGATAGGTAGACACCTGCAGACCTGCTCACTGCTTGTGAACTGTTCTCGTTGCAGGTAGCGAGCTGGGGGCCTGAACCCGGGTCCTTGCTTTGTCCTTGTATGGGCCCTTGCACTTAGTTCTATGTGTGTTTAACTGAGTGTGCCACCCCCGGGGCCCCCTATTTTTTTCTTTCACATATTTTAATTTGCATAATGTTAGTATATGAGTTTGAATAGTAAAAGATAAATTGTTTTAGTAGCATTTTAAACTTACTTAATGCTAAAATGCAAAATTTATGTATCAAAACATATAAAACTTTTCCCATTATGTTAAACTATATTAATATTGTAATGAAAAATTCTCTTGCAGGATGCAACCGTTACATTTTTTTTAATTTATTTTTTATTTAAGAAAGGATAAATTAACTCCACACAGTTCCCACCACCCAACGTCCATATCCCCTTCCCCTCCCCTGATAGCTTTCCCATTCTCTATCCCTCTGGGAGTATGGACCCAGGGTCGTTGTGGGTTGCAGAAGGTGGAAGATCTGGCTTCTGTAATTGCTTCCCCGCTGAACATGGACGTTGACTGGTTGGTCCATACTCCCAGTCTGCCTCTCTCTTTCCCTAGTAGGGTGGGTCTCTGGGGAAGCAGAGCTCCAGAAAACATTGGTGGGGTCTTCAGTCCAGGGAAACCTGGCCGGCATCCTGATGGCATCTGGAACCTGGTGGCTGAAAAGAGATTTAACATACAAAGCCAAACAAATTGTTGAGCAATCATGGACCCAAAGGTTGGAATAGTGGAGAGAAAGTGTTGGGGGGCGTACTCACTGCAAACTCTAGTGTACTTCTGCTTTCAGGTATATATTTGTACTTGTTTATAGATACGTGTGAACATATGCTCTCTCTCATAGAATGTGGTGTATATCTAGATTTTGGGACTTTGTTAGAAAGTGATCCACCTGGGATGGAATTAGAGAATGCTATGAAAGGAAAGGTCACACCAGAGTAATGAAGCTGAAGGGTTGTCATTCCACACCTGAAGTCTCTGGACACAGTCTGAGCTGAAGCATGTTGAGGTGGCAATCGTTGCGTTGATGTTACATGTTTTTAACTATGACTTCTGATATACAGCTCTAAGAATGAAACTCTTAAGCAGTATGGAAATGGTGATTTTTTGTTTTCAACTAGATTATATATTGAGATTCATATATTAAAAAGGATTACAGAGAAAGTAACACTGAGTTTTTCTCTACCTCAGAGTTAGTATAGATAGAAAGGACAAAGGGAAAAGAGTTTTTTTTTCTTCTTCTTTTTTCCTGTTTTCTAGCCTTATGCTTTGATGAAGAACTCTAGCTGGGATTATTTTGTTTTTCCTAGCAGCCTTTTACATTAGCACCCCAAATTGCTATAATTATACTGGGAAAACCAAAAAAGCTAAATAATCTGTTAGCAACCATAGAGTATAGTTAGTTATACCAGCCTCATAGTAAAACTTTTTTTCACTGTACATTAAATACTGAAAAAGATGCTTTTGTGTTCAGGATAAAACTGATGGAACTGCAGGTGGTTTTGTGCTGGGAATGATAGGTAGAAGGCTGTATTGGGTGTCAGTACAGAAACTGAGAATTAGGTGAGATATAGTGTATGTATGCTATGCTGCTTTACTATTGTAAAATAGTTGACAGATGACCCTATAATAGTAAAAGTATTAAATATTAGTAATCTACCATAGGTTATTGTTTAAAAGCTAGAAGTCATGCAAACATGTATAGTCGTTGCACATATTTTGGTTTTGGGAGGGGGTGGGGGGAAGAGCATAGCTCATTACTGAGCTACACATAACTTTTTCAGAGACAATGTTAAAAGAGAATTCATTACCAAAGCTTCCTCCAGTGAAGTGAAAGCTGGGTTTGAATCTAGGGCACACATATGGGCAAAGCAATATACTATCCAACTCTAAATTGTGTCTATTATTACACAGGAATTATTATTTTTTAAGGATTTATAAATCCAGTATATATATACATATATATGTATATTTTTTTACTAAGGGTGAATACTTTTAAATCATGTCCAAATAAGTTATTTTTATTATTAATTTTTCCATAATCAAGTTATTTTTATTACTGTATCATGAAAGTAATGCAGATAATCTTTTTTAGAAAGTGACAAAAATAGGGGCTGGGAAGATAGCATAATAGTTATGTAAAAAGACCTTCATGCCTGAGGCTCCAATGTCCCAGGTTCAATCCACCACACCACCATAAACCAGAGCTGAGCACTGTTCTATTAAAAAAGAAAACAACAAAAATATTCTTCTTGGACTAGCTAAGCTTGGTAAATGAAAAAGTTCGGTGTAGACAAATGAGAAATAGTCCCTATCATATACCCAATATTGAGAAGTTTTCAGAGGATATATAAGCTAGACGTTAACTTGGTAATATAAATGAATATGTACATATTCCAATAGTTCTTTTTATGGGAAATATTTTATCATTACAAGTACACCAAGATTTGTGAGAACATTTATTGCAAAATATCTAATAAAAAATTATAAGCATTCTTAATGCCCATAATTAAGAATACTGCCTACATAATAGGACATACACAAGCACTCATCTTTGCAACCATCTCAAAACTCAAGGCATACTTTGACATACTGACATAGTGAGAATAATGATTTATTATGAAGTATAAAAAAAATCTTTGCATAGGTAGTTTATCAAGAATAAAATAGAATCAAATTGTGTATAGTGTATAAGTATTTAAACATGCATTAAGACTAGAAAGATACAGCAAATAATAATAGGTGTTACTTCTTTTTTTATTAATTTTATTTATTATATTTATTTTATTTTTCCCTTTTGTTGCCCTTATTTTATTGTGGTTATTTTTGTTGTCATCGTTATTGGATAGGACAGAAATGGAGAGAGCGGGGGAAGACAGAGAGGAGGAGAGAAAGGTATATACCTGCAGACCTGCTTCAATGCTTGTGAAACGACTCCCCTGCAGGTGGGGAGCCAGGATCCTTAAACCGGTCCGTGCGCTTAACCCACTGCGCTACCACCCGTCTCCCAGTAGGTGCTATTTCATGGCAGCAAGATTACAGGATGAATTACTTTTTCATAATATAAACATTGACCCCAACAAAGGCATATAGCACTACATTTATTCTATTTTTAATTAATGCTTTAATAGTGATTTATAACATTATACAATAATAGGGATATAATTCCACACCACTCCTACCAATAAAATTCTGTATACCACCATAGTTATTCCAAGATCAGAGTTATAGATAGACCATGTATATATATGGTGCTATTCATACTTTGGTGTGTCTCTTTCCTGGGATTTATAAACTATGAATATATATCTGTCCACCTATCAATTCAGGAAATAGAATCACAACACTTGTATCTTTTTATTACATTTTACAGTATCTTTTGCATGCAGATCAACTTATGCCTTTTTCTTTTTCCTGAAGTAAAATTGAACTTTTATCTTGTGCATAACTGCTTCTTGGTAGGCATCCCATTCCTGTGGTTTGCATAAATAATGTACCTAAATGAAAGGGTTCTTCTGGGAGCCAGGCGGTGTCACAATTGGTTAAGCGCACACATGACACAGTGCACAAGGTCCCAGGTTCAAGCCCTGGTCCCCAACTGCAGGGGAAAGCTTCACGAGTGGTGAAGCAGGGCTGCAAGTGTCTCTCTGTCTCTCTCCCTCTCTACTTTCTCCTTCCTCTCAATTTCTCACTGTCTCTATCTAGTAATAAATAAAATAAATTAAAAATATTTCTAAAAATAAGAAAAGATGCATGTGACAATTCTTAGTCTCCTCTGTTTCCTTTTATATGTACATGGTACATATAAAATATGTATGTACCTTATTCAAAACTTTGGTGACTAGAATCCTTAACATTCTGAATAGATTAACCATCAGGTTTGCAAAAACAATAGCAACACAGGCAGGGAATAAGGAAATCAGTTAGAAACATGCTGAAAGAAGACAATAAAGCACATAATGAGGGCTTACATTAAGACATGGATAATAGGAATGGTGAAAAGAAAATGAATTTGAAAAAATACTCAGATGCTTAGCCTCTTTAGGAAATTATTTTACTGGCATAGAGACTTTGTTTTAAACCAGAAGGACTTGGTACAAAAGTCTGTAATGGACTATTTCAGTCCATTGTTTCAGATACAGGGTAAAGGAATGTGTATTTAAGTTGATAGCATTTGAGTGAGACCTGGCTGATAGAACAGTAGTTAAAATATTGAACTCCTAAGCTTAAGATTGCCAGTACAGAATGTGCCAGTGATGCTCTTATTATTTATCCTCTTTTCTCACTAATAACTTTATTTAGATCTTTAAAAAAATAGATGACTGATTGATTCATTAGTTGAATCAACTATTTTTATAGCATTTATCTTTATTACATTCCCAAATATTATGATTTGATCCTTTGTCCAGACTAGGGAAAAGAATATATCTACATTTAAAAACATACCACCCATCTAAAAATTAACAAGTTCAGAAAGTAACTCATTACATCAAAGACAAACATTCATTTTTTTCCTTTTGGAACATTTTTATTTAAAATTTATTAACTTTATTGGATAGAGACAGCCAGAAATTGAGAGGGTAGGGAGAAAGAGATAAACTTGCAGCACTGCTTCACCACTTGCAAAGTTTTCCCTCAACAGGTGGGGATCAGAGGCTGGAACCTGGGTCCTTCACATTGTAACGTGCTTTCAACAAGGTACGCTACCACCTAGCTCCTACATCTTTTTATATTAACTTTGTAAACAAAGCACTTTTACCATGGATATTATTAATATAGCTAATTTGAAATGATTTGTTTAGCAGTTACTTTTGAGTAGGGATATCATCTTAGTTGGCTCTTTCCTTATTCATCAGAAATTATGGTTATTACTTCATTTTTTACTATTAAAAATAATTCTGAATAAATCCACATTTATAACAACATCTAAACTATGACAAAGGAACCAAAACCATGCCCTGTAGGAATGTAAAAGCCTCTTCAATAAATGGTGATAGGAAAATTAAACAACCACGTGTAGAAAAATGAAAGTAAACCATCACTTAACCATACACCAAAAATAATTAAAAAATGGAATAATGTCTTGGATTATAAATCTGAAACTATAAATTATTAATATATAGAAACAAAAGGTAAAACACTTAAAGATCTTAACATTAGTGATAATATATTTGGACACTATTGGAAAGGGAAACAAACTAAGTAACCTGGATTATGTCAGATTTACATGTTTTCATACATCAAAAGAAACTTCTACAAGGGAAAAATGGAAATCTAGCAATTGAGATATTTGCACATCACACATCTGACAAAAAACTGCTATTGAAAATATATGAGAAAAATCATATACCTGAACAACAACAACAAAACCCTATAAAATAGATCTGGATAATTCTGCAGTGGAGACATGCCAGTGATCCTTAGACATGAACACATGTATTTCACTTATTAGAGAGATGCAAATTAAAACCACAATGAAATACTGCCTCACAGCTGTGAGAATTAGTATGTCAAAGGATAGGAAATAAACTGTCAGGTTGACAAGGATGTGAAGGAAAAGGAACTCTGGTACATTGTGGATAGAAATGTAAACATAGGGAGTCGAGAGTTAGCACAACTGGTAAAGCGTAAGGACCGGTGGAAGGATCCTGGTTCAAGCCCCCAGCTCCCCACCTGCAAGGGAGTTGCTTCACAAGCTGTGAAGCAGGTCTGCAGGTGTCTGTCTTTCTCTCCCGCCTCTGTCTTTCCCATCTCTCTCCATTTCTCTCTGACCTATTCAACAACAATGACATCAGTAATAACTACAACAATAAAAAATCAAGAGAAACAAAATGGAATAAATAAGATAAATTTTTTAAAAAAGAAATATAAACATAACAACTCCCATAGAGAATATTATGGAGAATCTTTTAAGTATTAGATGGAAACACCTTAAAATACAACGCACTTATAGACATATGACTGAAGGACATAAAAACACTAATTGAAGAGTATATTTGCTGTCATAGCTGCATTATTCACAACAGCCAAAATAAAAAAAAAAGGAGTTAACTTGTGCCCATTCACAGATAATTAGGTAAAGAAGTTATGGGATACATTTCTGCAGTTAAAAGTGATACTGTTCAGGATAAAGAGAATGCAACTGGAGCTACTTAAGCAAAGTGAAATAGATGATAGATAATAAACCAGTTCCCCCACCCACTCCCTCAAAAAATGCACAACAAAAGTAAATCAAACTTTTGTCTTAGATTCAGTGAAAACTGGTGGAATTAAAACTGAGATGGGGTAGGAAAGATGGGAGCCTTGGTGGTGGGTGCAGTGAGTTGAAACACATGTGTTTTTGATACTATAACCCTGGAATCTTATTTAAATTTGAGAGAAGCAGTATGTACCAAAAGCTGACTCAGTGGTAGACCAGAGAACAGGCCTGCATGTGGCCCTAAGGTTTAACCACCATAATACATGAGAGGTATGCTCTGGTCTCAGTCTCATAAAAATGACTAAGTCCCAGGGACTGGGAGATAGAAACCTCACCTGGTAGAATGCACAAAGGCCTAGGTTCAGACCCTTGGCTGTGGTGAGAACACTATGCAAAAGAGAAGCTTCATGAACAGTGCTTTGATGTCTCTCCATCTCTTTCTGTTTCTCCTCTCCATTTATCCAGAAGAAAGGATTAGCAAGGAAGGAAAGTCTGCAGGGAATGATAAAATCATGCAGATACAAAAGCCTCAGGGAAGGTCTGGTAGAAAAAAAGGAGTAAAAACTAAAAGATTTTCATTTTCAAGATGTTTTATAATATATTACTTTACTGAGTCCTATGGCAATCCAGTGCCAGTCTAGTTGTTGTAATTATTTGTTGTAACTGATTGGAAAAAAAATTCCAGTGAAATTAATGTCCTAATATTAATTTTGTCCAAGAACTAAAACTTCCTCATATGTTTAAAATATTGTTTCCTTCTGTGACTTTTACTACTTTATTTGAGAAGAAACACTAAACAAAAATCAAAGAAGAAAATAGGGTCTGTATAGTAGTTCTTGCAGATAGTGTGGCTGCTTTGCCATCCTCAGCCTGGGATCAAAATTCCAATCCCCACTGCATTAGAGTAAGCTTTAATGTGTTGCCGTTTCCTTCCTTCCTTCCTTCCTTCCTTCCTTCCTTCCTTCCTTCCTTCCTTCCTTCCTTCCTTCCTCTCTGTCTTTTAAAAGTATTTTCTTTATTAAATAGAAATAGATAATTGAGAGGAGAGGAGGATAGAGTGAATAAGTGAAACCTAAGGCACTGCTTCATTTTTCACTCATTTTTATAAGTCTGGTTGGCATCATGCTGGCATCTGGAACCTGATGGCTGAAAAAAGAGTTAACATAAAAGCCAAACAAATTATTGACTAATCATGAATTTAAAGGGTGGAATAGTGCAGATGAAGAATTGGGGAGGGGTTCCTCTGTTTTGTAGATAGTAGGCCTATTTTAGTTATATTCCAAAGGGCCCATGACTATACTTTTTTTTTTTTTCCTGAGCCTGACATATGATATGCAGGTGGATCCAAGTTATTGTCTGGGGATCTGGGGAGATGATGTCATGGCTAGAAAAAGGAACAGAAAGCTGGATCAGGGAAGAGAGTAGCTCCCAGAGAAAGTTATATAAGTATTGTTGACTGTAAACCCCATCAATTTGATCTGATCTGGGGCCTATATTCAGCTTAGGAGCCTATGTTACATCTGCATCCCTATATATCTGAGCTCACATTCTGTGGTCATGAGTAGGAACTTATTGCTTCACTGTGCTTGAAGTTTACCCTCTGCAAGTGGGGACCAAGAGCTTGAATCCAGGTCTGTGCATATGTGTGATCTACTAGGTCAGCAACCCTTTCCCTCTCTTTCAGTCTGAAAAAGACAGCCCATTACTGTGAAGGCTTGGCAATGACAAGAAAGAACTTTGGTTTACTAAGAAAAAGAATGTTTATGTAGGCTTGAACCTTTTTTTTTTTTTTTTTTTTTTTACCTCCTAGGTTATTGTTGGGGCTTGGTGCCTGTACTTCACTTTGATCCCACTGTTCCTGTGGCCATTTTTCTTTTTTCCTTTTTTTTGGATTAAGAGAGGAGGAGAAAATAGAAAGGGAGAGAGAAAAATAGACACCTGCATACCTGCTTCTCTGTGTGTGAAACGAGGGCTCCCCTGTAGGTGGGGAGTCAGGGGGCTTGAACCAGAGTCCTTACACTTTGTACTATGTGTGCTTAATCCGGTGTGCCACTGCTTGGCCCCGGCTTGAACCTTTAAAATGCTTATTCACCACACAGGTTACATCAAATCCACAGGGTTTACAATCAACAATATCTATATACCTTTCCCATATTTGGGAGCTACTCTCTTCCCTGATCCAGCTTTCTGGTCCTTTATGCAGCCATGATATCATCTCCCAGACAATAACCTAGATCCACCTGCATTTCAGATTTCATGCTCAGGGGGCGGGGGCCAAACTAGTATAGTCACAGGCCCTTTGGAATATAACTGAAATATGCCTACTGGCTTTATACAAAAACAGAGACACCCCCCCCCAACTTTTCATCTGCACTATTCTAGCCTTTAGGTTCATGATTAGTCAACAATTTGTTTGGCTATATATGTTAACTCTCTTTCCAGCCACCAGCTTCCATGATGCCAACCAGACTTCCCTGGACAGACAATCCCACCAATGTGTCCTGGAGCTCCACTTCCCCAGAACCCCATCCTACTAGGGAAAGAGAGAGACAGGCTGGGAGTATGGGTCAACCAGACAATGCCCATGTTAAGTGGGGAAGCAATTACAGAAGCCAGACCTTCCACCTTCTGCATCCCACAATGACTTTGGGTTCATACTCCCAGAGGGATAAAGAATAGGAAAGCTATCAGGGAAGGGGATGGGATACGGAGTTCTGGTGGTGGGAATTGTGTGAAGTTGTACCCCTCTTATCCTATGGTTTTGTCAATGTTTCCTTTTTATAAATAAAATTTTTTAAAAAAAATACTTATTCACCTAAGAATCATTCTGTATTATCACAGGAGCCAGAAAAAATATGTCAGCATTTTACCTAGCTGTCAATATTTCTCATCAAATCATTATGTAGCCTTGTTTATTTTATTTTAAAATACTATATTTTGGTTTTTTGTATTCTGGCAACTAATGAGTTGTAAATTGTTCTTAGACAACTGAAGAGGATACTTCCAGTTCACTTGTGAAAGGTCATCTTTTCCAACAAGACACAGTTGTTACCAGTGAGCCATATAGAAGCTCAAGACCATCTCCTTTCGAAGACTTGAATGCCAGAAAAGTCTATTTGCAAAGCCAAGCCAATCAGGTAAGAAAATGTAATTGTTTTCTGTACTTTTTCTGTATATAGAATAAATTATCATACCCTCTATGACCATTTACCTCTTTATTTTTAGATATAAGTGGTTGCTTTTTCTTTGTGGTCTAGGTTTTTTTTTTATGATTATTTATTTATTCCCTTTTGTTGCCCTTGTCTTATTGTTGTAGTTATTGTTGTCATCATTGTTGGATAGGACAGAGAGAAATGGAGAGGGGAGGGGAAGACAGAGACAGGGAGAGAAAGAGAGATACCTGCAGACCTGCTTCACCCCTTGTGAAGCGACTCCCCTTGCAGGTGGGGAGCTGGGGGCTCAAACTGGGATCTTTACACGGGTCCTTGTGCTTTGTGCTGTGTGTGCTTAACCTGCTGTGCCAACACCCAACTCCCTGTGGTCTAGGTTTTATGATGACATTAATTTATATGGTATCGTACTCTCAAGATACCAGATTTAGACCTTTAGCCTATGTAGCATTCCATTCTAGATCTCTAGTATCTGAATCTGTTCCACATTCTTACAAGTGACTAATTAATTAGCTCAGCTTAGGAAAGGTTTATATAATACATACAGCTGTCCATTCCAACATTATAAAATGCACAGATTAAACAGAGAGCCAATAAAGTATTGTACACTCCGCCCAGCATTGCCTATTTCAGACAGGGCTTGTATTCCAATCTGTCTAGAAACTTAGAACCTGTCTTTGTATCAAATTCCGGTTATATGTTTAGTCATGCTCATGACCATGGGAAGAATTGCATGGTCAATCGTACATAGCAATCTTTAAGAAGATGCTTTCTATCACTTTGTATAGGTTGTAGCTTTTTGAGTTTTACATTTTCATATAAATTCATTTTTCTGCCTTTTATCTTGAAAGTCTTTGCTCATTAGACTCAGACTAAGCATTTGGGAAAAGCTGTTCTTTAGGTAGAAACAGTATCTTAAACTTTTAGATATAAAGACATAATTCTAGATCCTATTTTCTGATACCACTTAAATTATATATAAAAACTAGTGCTTTCTTCCTACTTTCCCATATGTAAATAACAATAATTTAAAGATGCTTGCTCTCAC